>NW_021873015.1:0-1607 GCF_006229205.1 Suricata suricatta | reverse complement strand
AACATATGAATTTGGGAGAGACATCGTTCAGTCCATAACAGATTCTGAAATTGTTAATAGAATTTTTTTTAGTTTATGTACTTTAAGAGAGACAGAGACAGCATGAGTCAAGGAGGGGGAGAGAGAGAGGGAGACTGAGAATCTCAAGCAGGCTCCACACTGTCAGCACAGAGCCAGATGTGAGCTTCAAACCCACAAAACCAAGAGATGGTGACCTGAGCCGAAACCAAGAGTTGGACACTTAACTGAATGAACCATGTAGGCACCCCACTAGAATCTTTTTCTTCCAACTGTACATCAATTCTCATTGTTTTCATTCTTTTCCTTGATGACCATCAACGTTGAACACCTTTTCACATGAATATTGGCCACTTGGATATTTACTTTTGTAAAATGCCAGTTTCTATTGGTGGGTCTCCTTTCTGCTTTCTTGTTTGTGTCCTTGGATGCACAATATTTTGCTTTCTGCCAAAGTCCAATTTATCTAATTTTTTCTTCTTCTGATGCCTGTGCTTTTGGTGTCACATTTAAAAAATGATTGCCAAATCCAAGATCATGAAAATTTACTATAGTTTTCTTCTAAGAGTTTTACAATTTTTGCTCTTACATTTAAGTCTTTGATCCATTTTGAATTAATGTTTATGGTGGGAGATAAGAGTCCAACTACATTTTTTTTTAATGTGGATATCCGCTTGTCCCTGCACAATTTGTTGAGAAGACTATTTTTCCCCATTGGATGGTCTTGGCACCTTTATTTAAAATTAACTGATCAGAGTTGTATGGGTTTCACATACTCACTTCTATTCCTTTGATCTACATATGTCTGTTCTTATGCTAATAACACACTGTTTTGATTATTGTATCTTTGTAGTAAGTTTTGAAATTAGGAAGTGTGACTCTTCCAATTTTGTTCTTCTTTTTCAAGATTGTTTTGGCCATTTGGGGTCCCTTACAATTTTTATGAATTTTAGGCTCAGTTTGTTAATTTCAGCAAAAATCATTAAATTAAATTAAATTAAATCAATTAGACGGGCAGTTAGAAGATGCATAGTGTATTAGCTTCCCAGGGCTGCTGTAACAAATTACACAAACTATGTGACTTAAAACAACATACATTAATTTTTTCACAACTCTGGAGTCCAGAAATCCAAAATCGAGGTGTCAGCAGGGCCATGTTCCCTTTAAAGCCTGAGAAAAGAATTCTTCCTGCCTCTTGAAGACTCTGGTGACCAGAGGCATTTTTGGCATGTGAAAGCATAGCCCCAGTCTCTGCCTCTGTTTTTACATGGCCTTGTCTGTGTCTCTCCTCTATGTGTCCTTTCAGTTTCTTAAAAGAA
The DNA here is from genome assembly GCF_006229205.1 of Suricata suricatta. Taxonomy (NCBI): domain Eukaryota; kingdom Metazoa; phylum Chordata; class Mammalia; order Carnivora; family Herpestidae; genus Suricata; species Suricata suricatta. The sequence goes on along the minus strand of NW_021873015.1, from coordinate 270 downwards.
CACCTGTAATTGGATTCACAAGCCAAATCTAATTCAGAATGACCTCATCATAATTAATTACATCTGCAAAGACACTATTTCTAAATAAGGTAACATTCCTAAATTCCAAGTGGATTCGAATTGCGGGGAGGGCTACTATTTGACACGATGCATGTAGGAATTGCATTGATTCTGTCATATTGTACATTGAAGCTCACTTTGGGGCATATTGCCATCTTAACAATGTTAAGTCTCCAATCCATAAACATGGGTATCTTTCCATTTATCTAG
>NW_021873014.1:0-782 GCF_006229205.1 Suricata suricatta | reverse complement strand
ATGGCAGGGGCTGGAGCCCAGCTTCATCAATTTCCGATCTTCCCTCCGCCACACAGCCTCGTGGGAGCAGCCTGACCACGTGTTTCCGGCGGCACATTTTCCTGTACAGCAGTGTCGGCTTGCTTACAAGGTTTCTGATCTGAACTGGAAGACTGCAGTTTATACCACTTAATTTATAAATTCCCAGTTGCACACTTGCCAAATAATATAGAATTGTAGTTTATGTGATTACACTAGTTTAAGTATTCAATCCAAAAAATGCTTTGAAATCACAAAGTGAACAGGGCACCTGGCTGGCTCAGTTGGTAGAGCATCTTGCAGTACGCATTCAAGCCCCACATTGGGTGTGGAGCCAGCTTTAAAAAAAAGAGTAAAGTTTTACTAAAATTCATAAAGAAATGTTAGAATTTCAGCTCTGATGCATCATACGGACCCCTATCATTACGCTTCCTTAACACTGTGGCTGATGTGTGCCTTTGAGACGCCAGGGGAGAAATTAGGGAAAGAAGGAGAGACTTTTGCTGGAAACATTTTCTCGTTTAGATAGGATTTTTCCCGGCCTTTCTGATACTTGTTAGGATTTTTTTTTTTTTTTTTTTTTTTTTGTGCTTATGATGGGGTGGGGAGGGCAGGGAAGATAGCTGCTTGCGCTGTGGCCTTACATCATTCGTGTCTGGTCTCTGCCTCTCCGCCAGTCTCCCACCTGACGGCCCAGGGGCTCACCTTAGAAGGGAGAGCAGGGCCCGTGTAGATTGTTCCGTCCAGGAATAAGACAGAGCCTG
>NW_021873013.1:0-782 GCF_006229205.1 Suricata suricatta | reverse complement strand
AGGGCCAGGGCCAGGGCCAGATTTGCGCCTACCTGCCAAAACCCCTAAATTTTATACAGTTGAATGCCAAAGGTCTTCACCTATTTTTAGAGCAGGAGAAAAATGTGATCTCACATACAACTCATTTGGCAGATTAATAGTAATGATAACAACCCCCATTTGGGAAATGCCGCGTTAAATGCTTTACTTATATTATTTAATTGAATTCTTAAAATGATGTTGTGGGATCACCACTCTTACCCCAATTTTCAGATGAGGGAACAGCTTAGGAAGAGGCCAGTACACTTGCTCAAAGTTAGGCACCTATTCAGCTGTGAGCAAGGCTGCCTGCCCCGGGCTGTAGAATGAATGCTTCTGATGGGAAGCTTCAGAGAGACGGACATTGATTCAATCTAAGGATCCGACCTTCAGACCAAAGTGTTAGAAGATGGAACTGGGCCTTGGGAGTACTAGCCTGTCAAACTAGAGGTGGACAGCCTCTTGGTTGGAACGTAGCAGAATGGATTCAAACACTGAGCTTGGAAATCAGGTTGAAAGCTGCTAACATAGGGTTAGCTGAGAAATGCCTTGTGGGAAGTTGCCCTGTCTGAAACGCAGTATGCTTACTTCACCCTCGACAGTCTTTTGGTGCCACATGATTGCAGACTTGAGTATCTTTTCTGGTGGAAATAACAAAATCTGAAGTCTTAAATTTGTTCATGTATGTTAAGTCTGGTATTTATTCCAGTAAGTTCCACTTTAAAGTATGGGAAAATGTTACAAACATCTGCTTTAAAATGAAC
>NW_021873012.1:0-782 GCF_006229205.1 Suricata suricatta | reverse complement strand
TTTTTTTTCTCTTGTGTGGGTAAGACTTGCTTGGTTCTTCATGAATATTTTAATGTTTTGATGAAAAATATATGTTTCAAGTCATGTAAGGTACAACTCTGGAAATAAGATGCTCTTCCTACCCAGAATTTGTTATTGTTTCTGCTTGCTTTTGTTAGTTAATGACATTTCTTTTTTAAATTTTTTTAATATTTATTTTTGAGAAAGAGAGAGCATGCACGTGTGAGTGTGAGTGGGGGAGGGGGAGAGGCAGAAAGAGAGGAAGATACAGAATCAAAAGCAGGCTCTAGGCTCTGAGCGGTCAGCACAGAGCCCATCGTGGGGCTGGAACCCACGAACAGTGAGAGCATGACCTGAACTGAAGTCGGATGCTTAACTGACTGAGCCACTCAGGCGCCCCTAGTTAATGACATTTCTGAACAAATTTTAAAGTCTGTTTCTTTATAATTTGTGGCCATTATGTTTATTTTAGTTTGTTTAGTGATCAGATAATAACTAATTGAGGGTTAAAAATCTTATAACAAGTAAATCTCCCAGTCTTTGCTAAGGAGCTATGTATGACTGTTAGGACACGCGTTCAACACACAATCAGGAATTTTGAACTGGGACTTAGCCTTCATTTTCTGCTGTGCAGAGCATCAGGATATATCCAAAATCTATATATCATTAAGATATTCTCAACTTTTTCTTCCTGAACCTGCACACAACTCTATGAATGCATGATGCTTCCCAGGAATATGTCAGGGTTGGGTTTTTTGTTTGTTTGTTTGTTTGTTTTGTTT
>NW_021873011.1:0-782 GCF_006229205.1 Suricata suricatta | reverse complement strand
CAATTAGTTCTTTTATGTTTGTTAATAGCTGCTTTATATATCTGGGTGCTTTCATGTTGGATGCATAAATATTTACAATTGTTATATCCTCTTGTTGGAACATCCTCTTTATTATTATATTGTGTCCTTCTTTGTCTCTTGTGACACTCTGTTTTAAAGTCTGTTTTGTCTGATATATTTATTGCTACCTCAGCTTTCTTTTGGCATCTCATTTGATAAATGTTTCTCCACCCTGCAGGTATCTTTAGCTCTAAAATGAATCTCTTATAGGCAGCATATAGATAGGGTTTTTTTTAATCTACTCTGTCACCCTATAACTTGTGATTGGGGCATTCAGTCCATTTACATTCAAAGTAATTATTGATAGATATGTATTTATTTCCATTTTGTTACTTGTTTTGTGGTTGTTTCTATAAATTTTCTCTGATCCTTCCTCTTGTGCTCTCTTCCATGATTTGTTGGATTTCTTTAGTGATATACTTGGATTCCTTTCTCTTTATTCCTTCCATATCTATTACTAGTTTTTGATTTATGGTTACCATTAGGTTTGTATATAATATCTTCTGCATAATAGGAGTCTCTATTAAGTGGATGGTCACTTAAATTTAAATCCAATCTTTACTTCTCTCCCTCCCACGTTTTAGATATATGGTGTCATATTTTACCTTCATCTTATGAGTCCCTTGACTGATTTTTACAGAATGTCAGCTACTTCTTTTGCTTTTAACAATAACAGCCTTATGAAGAAGAGATCCTTTATTGCCCTGCAATACAGAGTCCCC
>NW_021873010.1:0-782 GCF_006229205.1 Suricata suricatta | reverse complement strand
GGCTCTCCTTCTCTCTCTCTCAAATACAAACGTTAAAAAATATTGTATTTTTATATATGGGCAATGAACATGTAGACAAAAATTAAAAATATTACAACATTTACAACCAGTCAAAAGAGTGAAGTAGCTTAGTTGCTTTTTAAACAGATTTATTAAAATGTCAATCACGTACCAGACCATTCATTAACGTGCAGCTACAATTCAGTAGTTAGTATGTGCTCAGTTACATGTGAATAATCACCAGAGTCAATTTTAGAACATGTTTATCAACTCACAAAGAAATTCCATACCCTTGAGTTAGCAACCCTCTATTCCTTGCATTCTTAGCACCACCACACCATCCCTAAACAGCCACTAATTTTTTATCTGTCCCTGTAGATTTCTCTTTTCTGGGTTTCATATACAGGGAATCATATAATATGTGGTCTTTTGTGACTGACTTCTTTTGCTTAGCATGACGTTTCATGTAAACATTCACCCTTGTTACATTTATTAGTGGTTTTTTTTTTTAACATTTGTTTATTTTTGAGAGACAGAGCATGAGTGGAGGAGGGGCAGAAAGAGCTGGAGACACAGAATCTGAATGGGCTCTGAGCTGTCAGCACAGAGCCTGAGATGGGGCTCAAAACCAAGAACCGTGAGATCCTGACCTGAGCTGAAGTCTGACACTTAACCTACTGAGCCACCCAGGCACCCCTGTTATGTGTATGAGTACTTCACTTATTTTTATAACTAAATAAAATCCTACTGTGTGAATTTACCACATTTATTTATCCAGGCAT
>NW_021873009.1:0-782 GCF_006229205.1 Suricata suricatta | reverse complement strand
GTTGTACATGTAAGTTACAAAGCCACCCAGGCGCCCCCCACCTCCAATCTGTCTTAAAGTGACAGTGTCTTCAAAATATGAAGGAGCTAATGAAAGACAAGATTTGGAAAGTACATTTATTTGACCTCATTTATAACCCCTAAATTTGACAAAAAAATTATAAAATTTGTTAAAAATCTTAGAGGTCTTTTCAATTTTGATGGCTTTATTTCCTTGGTTTATTGCTTATTGCCTTTGCCTCCCATATAAAGGGATGTTTTTTACTTTCTAGATAGTAGAGATTCTATGTCTAAGAATAATTTCCTCTACTTTATGTAGACTTTATTATATACCTGACTATATAAGAAAGAGAGAGCAAGAGATTTTCCTTTCTTTACTTTTCAAAGAACTAAGATTCTTCATAATTGTGCTACTTTCCTTTTTATTATTTTAGAATGTTTTATTGATGCTAACCACTATCCTTTAAAATGATACATTGAGCATCTAAAGTTGGTTAGATTTTGATTTTAGAATTTGATGTCTTGTTTCTCTTAAAAATCGGGAGGATCAGCAATAGAGGGCCTATTTTTTCACAGGCAAATGGGTGGTGGTGCTATGAGATTCCAAATCAAATGCACGTGGAGATTTGCCAGATTTTCTGCAGAAAGGATTTGTGTGTCTATGTGATCCGGAGCCTCAGACAGATTGGTTAGTGGAGGGGTCATGGACTCCTCAGCTCCCTACTCTTATTCTTTCTCTCTGCACATTTCCGTGCTTGTCTCATTGACTTTTGCACACCCAGC
>NW_021873008.1:0-782 GCF_006229205.1 Suricata suricatta | reverse complement strand
TTTTTTTAAACACAAATAAGATCTAACTACTTCCCTGTTCAGCATTCTCTAAAAGCTCCCCATATAGGGAATAAAATGCAAAGGCCAGACAATGGCCTATGAGGTCCCACAAGGCATGGAGCCTTAATGCTTTTGCAGTATTATCTCTTACCAAAATCCCTTTTACTCTCAGACAGATGGCATTTTTCCCCTTGCTTCTCAAACACATAAAACACACACTCATTTTAGGGCCTTTGCACTTACTGTTTCCTCTGCATGAAACCTAGTTTCACAAAATATTGCTGTCTTTTTCCCTCGCTTCATTTGTTTTCCTTACTAGTGAGGAGTTGGCTTCATGTAAAACCACACCCTGTCATGGCTGGTACCAGATAACACCCAGCTTTCTATTTATTCAAAGTTTTTGTCACTACTCAAGACACTGTTGATTTTCTATCCCCTCACCAATCATGTAAGTTTCCTGAGAACAGGATGACTCTATTTTCTTTGATGTTTCTAAATCTGCAGTAGAGAAGGCAACACATAAAATATTTTTTAAAGTAAGTCAAATAAATCTTCAAGGTAATTAGAGTTTTTCTTATTTTCGTTATGGTCATTTGCTACTAAAAGCCCTTTTGTTAGATAAATGCCAAGCTAGCTAGTCTTTACTAAATTTAATAAAGACAATATAACACATCTAGAAGAAAAGAATATATTGTAAATTATGTAATAGTGCTTTAAAGTGACTCTTTATTTAATATTTTCCATTAAAATGAATATATTATATAGCTAAGAAAAAGTGAAAT
>NW_021873007.1:0-782 GCF_006229205.1 Suricata suricatta | reverse complement strand
CCTATGTGACTGTAACTAAGAGTTGGGTATACCACAGGGAACATAATGGACAATGCCACTGCCACCATGGACCTCACCTTCTAGTGGGGGGACTGGTTCTTTTCCCTTTGCTTTTCTAGATTCACTCACCATCCTGCTCTATCCTCTCCAAGCTCCAGACTGTATCAGCTTCCTTGTCCCTTTGGCTTCAAAGGGGTTTGGACAATAGGGCAGCAGCAGCAGCAGAACAATGCAAGCAAAGAAGGCATTCTTAGTATTCATGAAGGCTCAAGTGTTGTTGGATTGCCATAGTTTGGCTGCACTTTTCTTTCTTTTTATTTTTAATGTTTATTTATTTATTTTGAGAGAGACAGGAGGTGGTGAGAACATACATGAGTGGAGGAGGGGCAAAGAGAGAGGCAGACAGAGAATCCCATGTAGGCTCCATGCTATCAGTACAGAACTCAGTATGGGGCTCAATCTCACAGACCCTGAGATCATGACCTGAGCCAAAATCAAGAATCAGTCACCCAACGAAGCCACCCAGGCACCTCTTGGCTGCACCTTTCTACTGAAGTTTCCAAGATAAAATGTGTCATTAGGGACAAGGTGTGCACAAGTATCATAAGACACGATCCCCATGGGAGTGGTAATCAGAGTCATTAGACCCATCAGTGTGATAACTGATGAGTCATAGAATCCCAAAGAATTAAATAGATGAAAAGTATTCTAAGATGCTGCTTGACACATATATAAAAACACATTTTCTAAGTATGATACCAAGAAACCAAACTTGAGGCACG
>NW_021873006.1:0-782 GCF_006229205.1 Suricata suricatta | reverse complement strand
TTGAGATTTTTGCACTATAAATAACTAACTCTGCTGTTGTTTGATAATATCCCCAAGCTGTAACAAAGGCTGTGGTACCATTAAGTAAAGTTTAGATTTTGCCAGTGATCTAAAAATTTGACCCTGTTTTATTAGAGAAAACTTCCTTTATAAAAAAGTGAATCAAATCCCGGAGAGAAATCATGTTTTTTTTTTCCCCAGGGACGAAGGGAAGATCTAAGGTGACATCATAATGTAATAAAAGCTAATTGGAGTTAAATCAAAATTGTCCCTGGAACTTGGGGAAATTCAGTTCTAAATTGAAAACTTTCCCAAAAATCTAAGAGTTATGTAAAATTTAATTTCTTGGTAAAATGAATGAATAAAAAGAGGTCCATGAGCTGTTTCACAAACATTTTCAAATAATGTGGGCATAATTCCTCAATTTCTCTTTAAAAGATCCTGAATGATTTGGCAAGCACACTTCACATTACACATTAATGGCAAAAGCTTGAGGAATTTTCATCAACTGCCAATGAAGATACATTTTTGTAATTCCCCCCCGCTCCCCCAGATAGTTAGCAGTGCCTTTTAAGGGCTATTAGTTTTGTTAACCATCCCCAAACCGTCAAGCCCTCCATCCCATGCCTAGTAGGGAAGACCTTGGTCTTAAACAAGGCTTTGCAATTTCCAATGGATCTGTGAAATTAGCATGCTCATTGGTGAATGTGCCAAGTGGACAGAAAGTTTCAGATGCATCACAGTGATAATACTTGGCTCATGGTCTAGAGGCAGGAGCTTGG
>NW_021873005.1:0-782 GCF_006229205.1 Suricata suricatta | reverse complement strand
CCACCTCTTCTTCTCAGCTCACTCTATTTGCCAGAGCATCCTTCAGCCACATGCTCTGAAAATTCCTAAACGGCCTACACACACCCTCCCTCCTCAGGACACCCCTCCCCACTGCCTCACCTACCAAGTCCCACTCATCCTGTAAGATTCAGGTGGAGCCATTTATTTTCAAAAAGCTTCCCTGGCCCTCACCACAGCTTCTCTGTCCCACAGATCTCTGCATACACCCAACTCCCCTCCCAGACAGGAGTTAGCAAACTTTAGCAGGCATCAGAACCACCAGGAAGGTTGGTCAGAAAAGACTACAGGGTTTGTTAGAGTAAAAATTCTGACTCAGTAAGAATCTGTACTTCTAGCAAGTTCCCAGGTGATACTGAGGAGCTGGCCTGGGGACCATATTTTGAGGAAAGCTCCTCTCAACTACAACCTACCCCACCCAAGACAAAGATCATAACTTTGCATCTTTGCATTTCCAGTCTTCTGAACATACAATAACACATACAGTCAGTGTTTTTATTAATAAATCAAGTAGGGGACCCTAGGTGGCTCAGTCAGTTAAGCGTCAGACTTCAGCTCAGGTCATGATCTCACAGTTCAGGAATTCGGACCTGCCTCAGGCTCTGCTGACAGCTCCGAACTTAGAGGCTGCTTCGGATCCTGTGTCTCCCTCTCTCTGCTCCTCCCCTGCTCGCACTCTGTGTGTGTGTCTCTCTCTCAAAAATAAACATTAAAAAAATAATAATAAATCAAGTAGACTGAATCCATACCACTGCCACAGAAGG
>NW_021873004.1:0-1607 GCF_006229205.1 Suricata suricatta | reverse complement strand
CAAAAGAAACCTGAAGTCTGCTCCTCAGTCTGAGCTGACAAAATTTAAAACTGGGAATTCTCTTTCTCGTCTGCTGGCCCCTCTATTCTTTTGCATTGCCTTCCCTCTCTCCTTTTCTGCACCACCAGGGGCAGAAGGGAGGCAGGGGGGCGGGAGGTGGCCTGCACAACTGACTCCTCAAGGCCTGAAGGATCATCGCCCCCACCCCTGTCCTAGAAGTTGAGAGCAAAGACCACCAATGTCATATTTCTCCACCACCTTTCCAGGTCATAATTAACTGTGGTGAACAAAGTGTCTTACATGGACTCAAGGTAAACATATTCAGTGTTTATGTTAGGTTAAGTCTGTTGGTTTGAGATATACAATGTTTATCAGAAAAAGAAAACAACAACAACCAACCAACCAGATAAAAACTCGTATTGTACCTGGATTTGCTGAAGGTCAAGTAAGTTCCTGTTATCTCGGTTTCAGTTTGTTAACAAAAGAATTACTTAAAGTGATGATTAGTTTTGTCTGTCTCATAGTTTTCATGGGTAACTGTTAAGATAGTTTTGAAAGTCCTTGGAACCTAAAACGTTAAAGCTTTGCTTGCATGATAAATTGAGATTGAATTAATTGGCTATCTAACGAGATAAGAAGTTAAAGCAGGGGTGCCTGGGTAGCTCGGTCCGTTGAGCGTCTGGCTTTAGCTCAGGTCATAATCTCATCGTTCATGGGTTTGAGCGCAGAGCCCCGAGTCAGGCTCTGTGCTGACAGCTCAAAGCCTGGAGCCTGTCTTCTGATTCTGTGTCTTCTTCTCTCTCTGACCCTACCCTGTTCACGCTCTCTCTCTCTCTCTCTCTCTCAAAAATAAATAAAACATTTAAAAACATGTTTTTAAAAAAAGAAACTAAAGCACTAATTACTAGGTGTAGGATTGTGCTTTTGAGTTGTAAAATAACCAAGATATTTGTAACTCCTGAAAAACATGCTTTGTACTTAATTGGTTCATAAAATTACCGTCTAAGATATATTTCTGGTGTAAACACCTCTCAGTTGGTTACTAAGTCCTTAACTGACTTAGTAACCAGTTCACATTCTGCTAAGTGTACTTCAGACTGATGGTGAAGGACCAAAGTGACTCCATGACAGGCTTCAAATAAGCCTCAGAAACTAGAAGGCCTACGTTTCTGTTTCCCCAGGTGTGACGCAGCAGCAACAGAAAGAAAAATAACCCACCTGTTGCCCGAGCAGATACCACCACCAGCCCGAGTCAATATCCCCGCTCTTTTAGTGAGCCTGCTTAGTTTTATTTATTTTTTTTCAATAATATTTTATTGTCTAATTGTTTTCCATACAACACCCAGTGCTCTTCCCCTTAAGTGCCCTCCACCATCACCACCGCCTCTTTTCCCCCCTCCCCCTTCCCCCTCAACCCTCAGTTCATTCTCAGCATTCAATAGTCTCTCAAGTTTTGCATCCCTCTCTCTCCCCAACTCTCTCTTCCTCCTCCCCTCCTAATGGTTCTCCATTAGGTCTCTCTTGTTTTCCTGCTAGACCTATGAGTGCAAACATATGGTTTCTGTCCTTCTCTGCCTGGCTTACATCACTCAGCAAAACACCCTCAA
>NW_021873003.1:0-782 GCF_006229205.1 Suricata suricatta | reverse complement strand
TGCTGCTGAGGTGTAAAGAGCATGCAGTGATTTGATATTAATAGCGTATGATGACGTCGACACCACGGTTACTGCTTCGTCCTCAAATCACAGCTTTTGGGAAGTGTTGAATTTGAATCTTTTTTTCTGGAAAACGGAAATACATTAAATTATGACATGTGTGGTATCAACTGTGGAGAAAACAATGTCTATTTCTCTCAGAAAAAAAGTTTTTTTTTGTTTCTTTTAATTTTATAGTGGTCTTTAAACACCATTGAATGACCATTTTTGTTTCAGAGCTTGAGTTGTCCTCAGATTTTCTTTTTAAAATCTAATAGGGGAAACCAAAAAATTAGAAAAACACTTTATTATTGTATTAGGTCAAAATTGTGAAGAACTTAAAATACTATTTACCTAGTACTAAGTAGATATTAATTCTTAGACCGCCTATAAAGTGGCTAGCTATGTATTACAAGTTAACTTCTCTAACTAGTACAAGAGTTGCTTCAATTCACCTTTATTGTATAATCCTATCCTCCGCGAAATCAATTGTCTTATAATAGCTTATCTCCTTTAGCACTAGCCATTCCAAACAACTTTGTTGTGTGTGTGTGTGTGTGTGTGTACACAACTGTGATTTCTGAGAGAAACTATTAGTTTCTAGAAGGAACATATATCAAAATACTTGTGTTACATAATGACAGCAAATTATTCTGTAAATATAAATACTTAAAAAAACTTCCTATAATTTGGAGGACATACATCTTCTATATAAAAATCTGGAGAGAGGTTATAATTTAGAG
>NW_021873002.1:0-782 GCF_006229205.1 Suricata suricatta | reverse complement strand
CACTACCTAGAAGTGGTGAACTATGTAGCAAAATGTGTATACATTAATCTAAGAGCCAAATTCTTACTTAAAAAGAAAACACTAATAGCTTTCTCACTAAAGACAGGAAGTAAGAAAAGGATACCTACTATTTCTACTATTATTTAAAATAGTTCTGGAATGTTAGTCAATGCAATCAGAAAAGAGAAAGCAAACAGACATATAAAAATGGAAAAGAAAGCAAGAGAACAGTCTCTAATTGTAATGTATCTACCTATCTATCTATCTACCTATATATCTATCATCTACCTATCCCAATATATTTTATACTTATGTGAAGATATGTGTTTATAGTTAATAAATTAAAATTCAAATATACAAACAGAAGCCAATTATAAGATATAGAAGATATCATTTAAAATAGCAACCATAAAAATAAAGCACTTAGACATAAATTTAACAAAATGTGTCTAAAACTTACATTTATAAAACAATAAAATACTCTGTAAAGACATATATAGACATAAATAAATGAAAAATATGTTATATACTTGGAAAGAGAGACTAAACATCATGAGAATATTGGATTTCCCTGTTAATTAATCAACTTAATGCAATTGTAATGTATCAGTTTTGCTGTTGATACTTTATATTTTTGAAACTAAACTGATTATAAAATTCATTTGAAAAACAAATTAGCAAGAATAACCAAGGAAAACACTGAGAAAAAAATCACTTCAATGATAGGAGTATAGCCATACTAAATATTGACATTATAGAGACTCAGTAATTTTTTTTTTTAA
>NW_021873001.1:0-782 GCF_006229205.1 Suricata suricatta | reverse complement strand
TCTCTCTCTCTCTCACTCTGTCTCTCTCTCTCAAAAATAAATAAACGTTAAAAAAGTTTTAAAAAAAAATCATAAAAGCCATTTACGAAAAGCCCACAGCTAATATCATCCTCAGTGGGGAAAAACTGAGAGCTTCACCCCTGAGATCAGGAACACAACAGGGTGTCCACTCTCACCACTGCTGTTTAATATAGTGCTGGAAGTCCTAGCATCAGCAATCAGACAACAAAAGGAAATAAAAGGCATCAGAATCGGCAAAGATGAAGTTAAACTTTCACCTTTCACAGGTGACATGATACTCTACATGGAAAACCTGACAGACTCCACCAAAAGTCTGCTAGAACTGATCCGTGAATTCAGCAAAATGACAGGGTACAAAATCAACCTACAGAAATCGGTTGCATTTTTATGCACCAATAATGAAGCAACAGAAGGAGAAAACAAGAAACTGATCCCATTGACAATTGTACCAAAACCCATAAAATACCTAGGAATAAACCTAACCAATGATGTAGAGGATCTGTATGCTGAAAACTATAGAAAACTTATGAAGGAAATTGAAGAAGACACAAATAAATGGAAAAACATTCCATGCTCATGAATTGGAAGAATAAATATTGTTGAAATGTCAATACTACATGAGGGGCAAGTCTTTCACTAACATCACAAGGGTCTCTGGCCCGATGAGTGGAGTTTGATAGTAATTCTTGCTACAAGTAAAAAATAATAATAATAAAAACATCAATACGACCCAAAGCAATTGACACATTCACTGCAATCTC
>NW_021873000.1:0-782 GCF_006229205.1 Suricata suricatta | reverse complement strand
GGCACAAGTAAGGCCCCGAGTCTGTGCTCACCTCTGGGAAGACAGGCTCACCTGGCACACGCTGTTATGCGCTTGAAATCCAAGTCGTTGTAGCGTCTGTAGCTGGATGCTAACACATATGACAAACAGAAAACGAGAATAAACCATTTTTAGCCATTTTGCGCCCTGTCACAACAGAATAACTAATGAAAGCGTCTCTGAACACATTTAAACATGATTTCTGATTTGGAGGCTGGCACTGCTGGTGATTTTAATGGCAGTTCATGGCTACTGACGATAATTATAACAGTTCTCTGCTCTCAAAGAAGTTATAATTTTAGGAAGGAGTTATTGAAGGTAATATGTTTGCAAAAGGTTGGAGGGAGAAAGGGCCGAGGCCCGGATTCACTGGAAGCTGGAAAGTTTCCCGTAGGAGCAGGCCTCTGAGCCACAGATAGGAGCCACCAGGGCAGAGGAGAGCATGCACCCTGACCCTGGGCCGGGGTTAGAGGGGTACTTCAGGGTGCAAGCGGGCTTGCTTTCAGAGCGGAGGAGAGAACCAACCCACCAGGAGAGGAGAAGGCTGTGGGTAGAAAAAAAAGACACACAATTACATTGTAAATCATTCTGTTTTACCTTCTAAGTCTTGGGCTTCAATTTTCAAATGAAAGCTGCAAACATCCTCAGAAGTACTGGTTTTTTGAACCACAGTTGTTACCTATATTGGGACATGTGAACAACAGTCTATTTAAAACGGGACAGTGAAGCCATTATGGAAAACAGTGTAGAGGTTCTTCCAAAAA
>NW_021872999.1:0-782 GCF_006229205.1 Suricata suricatta | reverse complement strand
GAACCGCGTCCAAAGTGGGGGAGGGAGGGGAGTGGCACCACAGCCAGGAGCTCGAGTTCGGGGAACAGGTGTAATGTGGCAAGAAGCAGCCCAGGGCAAGTCAGGAACCCAGTGTTCTCATGGTCCTGGATCGAAGGGGGCTACCGCTGGGGCACCTGGGTGGCTCAGTCGGTTGAGCGTTGCTTCGCTCAGGTCATGATCTCCTGGTTGGTGGGTTCGAGCCCGTGTAGGGCTCTGTCCTGACAGCTCGGAGCCTGGAGCCTACTTCAGATTCTGTCTCCCTCTCTGTCTGCCCCTTCCCTGCTCACTCTCTCTCTCTCAAAAACAAATAAATGTTAAAAAAAAATTAAAAACTTTAAAAAAAGATACTTCTTTTTTTAATATACATTTTTTCAAAGTTTATTTTTGAGAGAGAGACAAAGCATGAGCAGGGGAGAGGCAGAGAGAGAGGGAGACACAGAATCTGAAGCAGGCTTGCACCTGGAGCCCCACACGGGGCTTGAACACACAAAACCATGCAATCACGACCTGAGCCGAAACTGAGAGTCAGACACTTAACCGACTGAGCCACCTAGGAGCCCCAAAATATTGTATTTCTAAAAGAATTTGAGATCACTGTAAATTCCCATGCAGTTGTAGGAATTAGTACAGAGGAGCCCTGGGTCCCCTCTGCCTGGTTGCCTTCCGTGGTGCCCTTTCGTGAAGAACAGAAGCACCCAGGGGGTGTTGATGGGGCTACGACTCCCCATCCTCCTCAGATCTGGGGGCCTCCTCGTGGGGCA
>NW_021872998.1:0-782 GCF_006229205.1 Suricata suricatta | reverse complement strand
TTAAGCATAATACACTCTAGCTCCATCCATATCATTACAAATGGCAAAATTGCATTCTCTTTGATCACCAAGTGGTATTTTATTGTGTATATATGTGTGTGTGCGTGTGTGTGTGTGTGTGTGTTTGTATACCTCATCTTTTTTATCCATTCATTAGTCGGTGGACATTTGTGGTCCTTCCGTAAATTGGCTATTGTTGATAGCACGCTATAAACATTGGGGTACATGTGCCCCTTCAAGTCAGCATTTTGGTATCGGACAAATACCTAGTAGCATACTTGCTAGGTCATAGGATAATTCTATTTTTAATTTTTTGAAGAACCTGCATATCATTTTCCAGAGTGGCTACACCCATTTTCATTCCCACCAACAGTGCTACTATCCACATCCTTGCCTATGTTTGTTGTTTGCTGAGTTGTTAATTTCAGCCATTCTGATAGGTGTCAGGTGGTATTTCATTGTGGGGTTTTATTTTATTTTTTTATTTAATGTTTATTTATTTTTGAGATTGAGAGAGAGAGAGAGCGCGCGAGCAGGAGACCCAGAATCTGAAGCAGGCTCCAGGCTCTGAGCTGTCCCTGACACAGGACTTGAATTCATGAACCATGAGATCATGGTCTGAGCCAAAGTCAGACCCTTAACAGACTGAGCCAGCCAGGTGCCCCTTTCATTGTGGTTTTGATATGTATATCGCTGATGAAGAGTGATGTTGAGCATCTTTTCATGTGTCTTTTAGCCATCTGAACACCTTCTTTGGAAAAGTGTCTATTCATGTCTTTAGC
>NW_021872997.1:0-782 GCF_006229205.1 Suricata suricatta | reverse complement strand
GACTTAGAGACAGAGGAGCCCGTCCAAGGCTTGTCCTCCACTCGACATCTGGGGAGAAGTGGATTAACACGCTGAATCCAGTTTCACCCTTTTTTTTAATAAAAATTTTTTTACATTTATTTATTTTTGAGAGAGAGAAAGAGACAGAGTGTGAACAGGAGAGGGGCAGAGAGAGAAAGAGACACAGATTCTGAGGCAGGCTCCAGGCTCTGAGCTAGCTGTCAGCACAGAGCCCGGTGTGGGGCTCGAACCCACGAGCCGAGAGATCATGACCTGAGCCAGAGTCAGACGCTTAACTGACTGAGCCACCCAGGCGCCCCTCCAGTTTCATCCTTAAAATGAGAACTACTTTTTCTCCAGGCCGACCAGGGTAGCACAGACCCCATGCTCCCGGCCCCCTCTGTTTATCACAGCTACAGACCCTGGAGTCAGGCAAGACACAATCAAGGGACAATCATGTAAGAGACAAGCAGGAGATGAACAAGGGTAGGACTCCAAAACAACAATGAAACAGAAAGCCAGTTCTTCCCCAAATGACACAGAATTGATAAACCTCAGTTAATATGGACAACAATAAAGAGACAAGACACACACACAAAAACCCAATAAAACAGGGCACAACATTTCCCATCCTCACCTATCAGGGATAATGGAATATTCTGGTAGCGGATTGAATAGTCCCCAGAAGATACATGTCCAAGTCTCAACTGTCAGTTCTTATAAATACAGTTAAATCCTGGTTTAGGAGCAGAATTTGTTTCCAGAAACATGCTTGTAATCCA
>NW_021872996.1:0-782 GCF_006229205.1 Suricata suricatta | reverse complement strand
GCAATGTCAGCAATGTGCAATGTCTCTAAAGAGAAACTAAATAATTATCATTTCTATAATCCTAAATTTCTAAATCTGGAAATGTGTCCTAAGTGTCATGAAACATTTCATCTATGGAGATAAAACTAATCTTAAAAATACATCTTTTATGTTTGATTTCTTCATTATTTATAGATGAGAAGACCAAGGATGAAAGAACCAAAGTGATTTACATAATCAACTGGTATTGTTAACTACATTGGAAGAGTTTTACTATTCCATACTATCTTTATAAAACCCATGAATATTAATAGTACCTATCAAAACATATAAATCTGCTACCATTTTCTATTTTCCATAGTATTTAGTGAAGTCTAACAGGTATAACAAGGAAAATATTAGATTAGTGGTTGGACAGTTTTGGTTTAGTCTCTTGCTACACACTTGCAGTATATAGGAGAATTACATAAACACATTACTCTCAATTACTTCATATATGTAGGAAAAACATTCAACTAGGTTTATATACCTTTCCCACCTCGATAATTTTTGAGGTTTTCAAAAATATACCATATGATTTTTTCATTTGTATATCTTCTTTAGAGAATAAGCTTTATCGCAGCTACCAAAATAGCCAATCTACTCCCCAACCAGAAAAATGATAAAAATAATCCTGAATTATGGTGTGAATAATTCTATGCCCTTAGTAAACATCCCATGATTCAACAGACAAAAGATGAATAATAGCTTACCAACAAATACATTCAAAAGAAGGGAAAAAGAATTATTAAAATAGATTGTTT
>NW_021872995.1:0-782 GCF_006229205.1 Suricata suricatta | reverse complement strand
AGTCATTTAAGCCTCTGACTTCAGCTCAGGTCCTGATCTCAGGGTTCATGGATTGGTCCCTGCTCCTGCTCTGGGCAGACAGCTCAGAGTCTAGGGCCTGCTTCAGATTCTGTGTCTCCCTCTCTCTCTGTCCGTCCCTCACCTGCACTCTGTCTCTCTCTGTCTGCCAAAAAAAACTGAATAAATGTAAAAAAAAAAAAAAAACCTATTTTATCTTCTTTAATTGATATCTTCTTTATTAGTAAAAAGTATTAGTCAATGATTGTGTTGAAAATATAGGATTTCACACACTACAAAAATGGCTAATATATGTTCTAGGAAGGAATTAAGATGAGTCATAACAGAAATATATTTAATTCTTTTTTTGCATTTATTTGTTTTTGAGACAAAGAGAGAAACAGAACACAAGTGTGGAGGGGCAGAAAGAGAACGAGATATAGAATCTGAAGCAGGATCCAGCCTCTCAACTGTCGGCACAGAGCCTGACACAGGGCTCGACCGAGTCAAAGTCAGATGTTTAACTGACTGACCCACACTGGTGCCTGGAGTCATAAGAGAAATATTTTTTAAAAGGGGGGTTGGTTATGCTGGAAGTTCTGGGGGTTTTTTTACCCTTTTTTGGATGTATTTTCTCCTTTCTTTGACATACTTTTCATATGTAACAATGATCAGGCCTGTAGCTATTTTTCTATGAGTCCCAAACGGTGGAGAGAGGAGAAAACCAGGAGGCAGATAATAGAAGAGAGTGGCTAAAAGCCAAGTAACACTAGGATTCCAAACAA
>NW_021872994.1:0-782 GCF_006229205.1 Suricata suricatta | reverse complement strand
GCATATCATTTACTTTATTAAGTGTCTGGATTCTTTATATGGATGAAAAGTCTAAGTTTCTTTTTGGGTTGCTATAAATGAACTGTGTGAGGTGGGTACCTTGCATATATACAGAAAGCAGAGAATTTTTGTCTTCCAGATCAAAGGATAGTGCTGCCATGAAACGGACCCCCACAGAGAAACAAAATTGAGAGACAAGGAGAAAGTCTGGAGAGTGTTTTTTATTTATTTGTTTATTCCAATACTTCAAGTTTCCTGATGGGTTTCAACAGTACAACAATTTGCCAGTGATTTAAGAATCACTATTTTACTTCTTGATTTTTAGCCATTTTACTTGTGTTACAGCTTAAAGAATTCTAACAAAATTTAAATTTTGAAATTCACCACTAAATTTATTGGTTCCATCGATAACAAAATCTTCAACAGTTTTCATCACATATCATTTATATTAGTTATTTAATAATTTATTGGCTAACATTTTCCCTAATTTATCAAAGAATCTTTTGGTATAAAATTGAATATGTAGAAAGATGCATTCAACTGTGTTCTTATCCTGAGGCACTATTGTACTTTCAAAATAGAATGAATTAATAATGTGTTGAGTGGATGCTGTGGGAGACAATTCTCCATGTGTGTCTTGTGTTTCCACACATCTTGTGATCAATGCACTTTGTCCCAGACTATTTTTGAGGTATCTATATAGTGAACAGCTGTGGAAGATATAGTACCTACATCTGGAACAGAGGGCGGATTTGTTTACAGTGTTTAAAAATAACATCAGC
>NW_021872993.1:0-1608 GCF_006229205.1 Suricata suricatta | reverse complement strand
ATACATACACACATACATACATACAGATACTCATGTATACAATTGCTTTAGCAGTAGTTGTTAAAGAATCTGTTCATGTATAGTGAGCTGCACAATCATCCTATTCTTGTCAAGTTCTTAAGTGCATCTTTCTAAGTATCTATTAATGATCTCTATTCTGTATTCATAAATCTATTTTTCTTGTGTTTGACCATTATTATACTAAATTAATTATTTATTTTTTAATGGCACTTAATATCTGGTTAGGCAAGTTCACTCATATTGTTTCTTTCCTTCAGGAGTTTTTCAGCTATTGGTTCTTTGCTTTTAAATGTAAATATAGAGATTTAGCTTGCAAATTTCTACAAAAACCAGTTTTTTGTTTTTTATTTAAAATTTTTTCTTAATGTTTATTTATTTCTAAGAGAGAGACAGAATGTAAGTGGGGGAGGGGCAGAGAGAGATGGAGACAAAGAATCTGAAGCAGACTCCAGGCTCTGAGCTGTCAGCACAGAGCCTGATGTGGGCTCAAACCCACAAGCTGTAAGGACACTACCTGAACTGAGGTGGAATGCTTAGCCAACTAAACCACGTAGCTTTTCCTTTTGTATATTTTAAGCATTTATAGAAATAAAATTCTAACTGTTTTATCTGAATCCTACACAATTATATATTGAGCTTTAAAGTAATTGGTTCAGTTCAGTAGTATAGTTCAAAATATTTTTGGTTTTTATTATAATGTTTTATTTAATCATAAGCCATTTCAAAGTATACCTCTTAATTCCCTGAAACATGTATTTTTATTTCTTTTCTATAATAATTTTTATATTTGACATATTTTTTATCAGAGAATATGCTGTGAATAATATCAAATTTGAAATTAACTTTGGTTTTATATCCCAACAAGTGGTATTTCTATTGCTTTGTTAATAAAAAAAAGTGTATATTGCAGTTGTCAATTGCAATGTCTATTAAATTAAAATATTAATAGAGTCATGTCCTTACCAGTTTTCTTTAAATTAAAAACATTGTCTCTTTCTATAAATAATAAATGACTGTTAAATCACTGTGATGGTGGATATGTCTATTGTTTGTAATTCTTTAGGTTTGTTTCATATATGTAAAGGCTAAATACTCCAAAATGTTTATAATTAGCATATATAGTTGGTCAATTTATACTTTTATTATTATACAGAGACCTTTACTTCCATCAATATTTTTCCTTAAAGTCTATATTTTGTCCAATATGAAAATGCTACCTCAGCTTTCTTACTGTTAGCATTTTCTAGATATACCTAATTCTGCTTTTTTACTTTGACTATAAAGTAAAGACTTTTAGGTTCAAGTGTTATTTCTAATAAATTGTAGATAATTGTATTTAATTTTTATAAAATTTAGGAGCATATTAGTCTTTTAAATGGAACATTTAGTTCACTTACATTCATTGCAATTACTCATATATTTACATTTATTTTTTACCACTTTAATTTCCTTTTGTTGTTTTAAAAATATATTAGGGGAGCTTAGGTGGCTCAATCGGTTAAGCTTCTTCTTTTTTTATTTTAACATTTATTTATTTTTGAGAGACAGAGAGAGATAGAGCATGAACAGGGAAGGGGCAGAGAAGAA
>NW_021872992.1:0-6602 GCF_006229205.1 Suricata suricatta | reverse complement strand
CAAGCCCTGCAGTGGGCTCTGTGCTGACAGTCAGCTTGCAGCCTGGAGCCTGCCTCAGATTCTGCATTTCCTGCTCTCGCTCGCTCTCTCTCTGTCCCTCCCCCACTCGCATTCTATCTGTCTCCCTTTCAAAATAAACGTTAAAAAAAATATTGGTCTGAGTCCACAGTTCTAAAGGTATGTTGGTGAATAAAGCACACTGCAAAACAGTATCTACAACGGGGGTGCATTTCATGAGTGGACGTGATTTAACCACATACACAGACCCGCACATTCAAACTGAACTCTGGTAGGGTAAACCGACGACCGTAGACATCAGTGGAAAGGGAGATCAGAGAACATGGGCAGCAATCTCCACCTTCCTTTCACTTCATCTTTCTGAATAACTTGAAACTTTTCTTTTTAACCAGGAGTGTAAATTATTTTAGAAGTTTTTAGTGTCCTGGGGCGCTGAGTGGCTCTGGCAGGTAGGCGACCGACTTCGGCCTCAGTCCTGGATCTCCCAGCTCGAAGGCTCTCGAGTTCCAGCCCCGCGTCGGGCCGCGCGCTGACAGCTCAGAGCCTGGAGCCTGCTTCCGATTCGGTCCCCTTCCCTCCCTCTCTCCCGCCTCCCGCTCACGTTCGGTGCGTGTCTGTCACTCTCAAAAATAAATACACTTTAAGAAATTAGAAGCTTTCGTGCCCTCAAACAGTTGAAAGGACTCAGCTTCTGCATCAACCAAGTTAAAGCCCCTCCCCCCCCCCAGCTTTTCTGAAGATTTTAAAATCTGGGTTTCACTCCCTCTAGTTAGACATACACTCTGTTCGTTCACATTCATCGCCTGCCATTCCTCTACGGCTTATCTGCTGATCGTCTCTGGACCTTTCCTCCAGCCAGCCTCTGCTCTCTGCACACGCTCCTCGAGTGTTCTGCTCAGGCCCGTCTCCTCTGCCTCCACGGACAAGGTAGGGGCCGCAGGAATGTTCTCAGAGACGCAGCAGTAGATCCTCTTTAGCGAGGTGCTCTCCCCCCTCACTGTCCTGTGGTCACCGGTTCCCAGGGGTGCAGGACTTCTCAGGGCCCTAACCAGTTCCACCTCTCCTCGCTCCCCTCCTCAGGCACACGCCCCTCTGCAAAGGGCTGCTCCTGTCTCATTGATTCAGCCCTTCTAGCTTTGGCCCTTGGGAGCTCCTTCACCTGCCTTTTTCTTCCTTATTAAGCATTTCCTCCCATCTCGCAGTAGATGAGGCTCCAGGCTCCTGTCCATTTCCTGCCCCAGTCCTAGGCTCAGCCCTGGCTCCGGAGAGCCCTGCTTCCTCTTATTATGGAAAGGTCTCCGAAACCAAACCTCAGTGTTCCAAACCGGGCACTGGGCGTGCAGTTACTCGGGTGTCCTTGCTTCTAGGCCCTCTCGGCCCGCAGAACAAGGAAATCTGAGTGTTCGACGAACCTGTGCAGATCAAGCTCTGTACCCTCTGCATCTATACTAAGCTAAACCTGAGCTCACACGAAGGGCTCCGACAACCATTACACATGGATCATGCGAGCCTCCTCCCCTCATTCATCTGTGAAATCGCACTCTGACAGGGAGAAGCTTGGCTCTCGCCCTCTATCCATTTTGTTACCTGGCCATCTCCAGCAACCACATAGAATGGTTTCAGAGCAGTTCACCAGCACCCGCAT
This sequence comes from Suricata suricatta, assembly GCF_006229205.1. Classification (NCBI taxonomy): domain Eukaryota; kingdom Metazoa; phylum Chordata; class Mammalia; order Carnivora; family Herpestidae; genus Suricata; species Suricata suricatta. The sequence continues at coordinate 4,939 of NW_021872992.1, read as the reverse complement.
GAGAAATAGCCGTCACCCCAAGTACAGTGCCTGCGTGCAGTTTCATCTGCCTTCAGTCTTAGTCTTCCTTTCCGAAGTCGGGGAGCTCAGCACCTTTTCTTCCCCATCCCCTCCAGGGAGCTTAGGACGGACTGTTTTGTCACTGTCTGCAGTCCATCCTGGGCCACCTGACCTCCCGAATTTGTACACAGTGAGCTTCACCCTTTGTGCCAGGAGGTTCTACGGGCTCCGACCAGGATCTGGTGCCATAGATCCCACCACTATCATACGAAAACACATTCACCTAAAAACTTTCCCATGATTCACCTATTAACCTTCCACACACCCCATCCCTCCGAATCCCCGGCGACCACCGATCCACTCAGCAGCTCTACAGCTTTGCCTTTCTCGGACCACACACAGGAATTCATACGGTAGGCGACACAGACCGGCCCTTTCACTAACACGCATTTAGAGGCCGTTACGTCGCATGATGGGTCATTTACGAGACCTAAAGACGACGTATTACAAGCAAGTTACCAGCTCAAGTTCCTGCTACAAAGGCCGTAGTCCAGTCCAGCCCAGGGTCTGCACCCGTGGCAGTTAGGGAAAGGCCTCTGTGATGCTTATTAAGGGCAAAATTACTGATTTACTAGGCCCATCTAAACACTTGAGACAAAATATTTACCTAACACTTATTTCTAACCAGGTATTTCACTCTTTAAGCAAGTGTTAATAATTAATTGTACATTATAGATTTGTACTTTATCCAGGGGGGGGGGTGCAGGATACAAGGATACCTAGCCTTAACATTGTTAGTTTCGGTGTGGGGAAATGTTCCCAACAGTGGGGATCTTTACAAAAGGTAGCTTTCTAATCATTGGTAGGCCTGTATCAGCTGCTGTCTGTAGTGGTTTTTTTTTTGTTTTGTTTTTTTTGAGTATCTAAGAGCAATTAAGATGACTCAAATTTTGAGAAGTGATCTACGTTTGTCAAAATAGATGCATCAGTTTTTTTTATTTCAAAGCTAAGCAACACGCCTGAGGGGCTCAATCCATTAAGCATTGGACTTCAGTTCAGGTCATGACCCTATGGCTTGTGGGTTCAAGCCCTGCGTTGGGGTCTGGGCGGACAGCTGAGAGCCTGGAGCCTGCTTCTGATTCTGGGACTCCTCCTCTCTCTGCCCCTCCCATGCTCGCGCATTCTCCGTCTCTTTCAAAAATAAACATTAAACAATACTTAAAAAAAAAAAAAAAATTGGAAAAAAAAAAAAAAAAAAGCAAAGGTATCTGGGCACCAGGCTGGCTCCATGGGTGGCAGTGCGCCACTCCTAATTCTGGGTTTTAGGCTTGGGCCCCATGTTAGGTACAGAGATAGCTTAAAGTAAAATCTTAAAAAAAATAAATAAAATAAAACTGTCACAGCATGGAAAATCAAATTCCAATTAACTTCCTTATTCTTCCCCTCAAGACGATTACTTTCAGACTTTTACAGGAGAAAGTACATGACAGAAATGTTGTTATTTTCTACATATATGAAGGCTCCTACCTTTTTTGTTTTCGTTGTGAAATCCCGACATCTGAAAAAAACAAAATATTTTACCTTAACTCAACTGTTCAGTTATAGTTAACTGACAAAGCAAGTTATAGAAACTAAACAATCCTACCAGTGATTTGTAGAGACTGGATTCAGGGTTGATTTTGAGGAGTTCTAATAGATCTTGCATAGTAAATACCTTAGGGAAAAAAAAGTTAAGTAGACATATTTTTACATTGATGTTTAAATGACAAATTAGAATGCTCCTAAAGTTTAAGAATCATGCTAAGAATGCAAAATTGAAGCGCCTTCTTATAATGTGGATAACATATACAAGTCCCAAGGACAAGATATTTTTCTCCATCATTTAAGTAACCTCCAAATGCTTCACATCAAAAGATACCGGGCCCAACAGAAACGGATAAGGCCTTACAGATTACAAGCACTCAAAATATCTGATAAAGCAACCAATACATGTGTGAATTCCAAGGTCTTTAAAAACTTTGCAATGACGTTTTTAAACTACTACTGCTTCAAAACGTCAAGTTTTACTCTCTTTACATCAATGACTAACAAAAGCATACCTAACATAGTTTTCAACAACCATTTTGGGTGGCTATTCTTAATCTGTATGTCTATTACCATTTACTACATTTACTGGGACTTCCCTCAGAACACTGCCATGACGTGTTTTCAATTGTTTTTCCATTAAGGAAAATATTCTGCAGAGCATTTTATACTAAAAACCTTGAAGTATAGGAGCTGGATTAACGGTTGCTCCAACGACGACGTAACTGACCATTACGCATGCAACAGGCAAAACTGTGAAATGTGATCAGAAACCTAAGGGCACCAGGCTGGCTCAGTCTGTAGAGCACGTGACTCTGGTTCTTGGGGTGGGGAGTTCAAGCCTCAAGATAGTAACCTCTCTGCCTTTCAACAACAGAAAAGAAACCGGGGCACCCGAGTGGCTCAGTTGGTTTCGTGTCCCACTTCGGCTCACGTCATGATCTCACGATTCGTGGATTTGGGGCCCGTGTCAGGCTTTGTGCTGACAGCACAGAGTGTGCTTGGGATTCGGTCTTCCTCTCTCTGCCCTCCCCCACTCGGGTATATGCGTGCATGCTCTCTCAAAGCTAAACTTTAAATAAAAAATAACCAAAAGCCAAAACTTAGATTGGAAGACAAAAAGAGAACTCCCAATATCTATTAATGATCAAATTATATTAATAACAGCATATTAAATTTTTCAAATACTAACACCGTTCTTGTATAGTTAAAACTTCTGAATATGAACCTTTTGGACAATTACAGACAAGATAAAGAGTAAAACCACAGAGACGAGGCCGGAAGTTACACGACGGACTCTAGGTGAGAAGCTGGGCCAGGTCGGTTCTATTGCAGAAGGGTCTGTAATAAAGCACGTGGCTGGTAGGGGAGGCTGTGCACATGTGGGAGCAGGGACCCCATGGGGGATCCTCCTTTCTGCTCAATTTTGCTCTGAACCTCAACTGTTCTTAAAAAAAAAAAAAAAAAAGTCACTCTGTCAAAAACAATAGGCAGTCTGCTGGATCAGCCCTTCAAAATAATCAGGAGTGACTAGATTTCTCTCCCATTCCCGTTGAGCAGATATTAGAAAGGGATAAACACAGGTGTTTTAGTATTTGAGCCCTCCACAGACTTTCAGAAACAATTGTAGCCTTCCCTTCTCTGGTGTAATCCCAAGGAACATCAGTATGTAAAAAGACTAGAACTTGCTAAGAAAAGCATATTTTAGAGATCTAGATTTCCTGCCCTGCTTCGCTAGTTACAAATCACGTGACCTTGAGTAAACTACTCCACCTCCCCAGAGGCTGGTTCCTCCCCCGTCATGCAAGGGACACCTCCGGTGTCGCCAGTAAGGTGACAAGCTTCCAACAGTCAACGGAAATGGCGACGCTGAGTCTTAGCGGACGTCATGGATCAGAAGACCAACTCTAGCTCCAAAAACAGTTAGAGATGTGCACGCAAAGATGGAGAAATGGATCTAGCTAGCCAAGGAATACTCAACTATTATGCAGCACTTAACAGCTTCTTTCCGAGCTAATGCTAACAGAAAATTCAGAAACACAAGAGTAAACATTTTACCTTTTCGGCGGCCAATCCAGTTTCCGAAAAGAAAACCGAACGTGAACACTCATAGCCACAGCTCTTCAAGTGATTGGCCACTAGAGAGTTAGACGCGGCTATTAAGAGGGCGCTCCCTTCCACGGAAATGGACCGGGGCTGCAGCTCTCTGTTCGTGACACGGTGCATCAGTTTCTGAATCAGTTCCTGAATCAGCTGCTTTTGAAGATGTGTCTAGCTCAAACAACAAACAGAAAACAAGAGAGTGAACATTTTCAGCAGAATCGTTCCACTGGAGGTAAACAGGTTCGACACATGAACTAGAATCCTCATTTCCAGAACGGTTCTAGATCCATGACCCCGGGTGAGGAAGCTTCCCCTATACGTGGTCTTACCCTGGGACACAAGTAGCCCATGGGGTTCTGGAGAAACAAACTTGTTTGCACCAGCTTCCGAGCTAAATGGGTGGCTAGCCCGAACGCGTGCAGATTCTAACTTCACTTCCCCCGAAGCCCGTCTCAGCAGTTTTTCACCAGGCTATCGAATAGAAGAGACCATTCTGCCCCTTTCCCACCTCTCTGTGGACTGTCGGAGCAGATGAAAACAAAGCCGAGTTCCCCAAAGGGAAATCAAGGAGGCAAGAGAGAATGACTAAACCCCACAACTTAAGATGTACTTCCACCTACAGTATTTACCTCTCAAGACCCTAAAGTACAGGAATTTTCTCGTGTTTCCTAAGTGAGGAAATTAGGGGTCAAGTAGGTCATTCTTCTCAAGATTTTAACGCAAACATCATTCATTTGGGTTTTAACAAAATTCCCTAAATTCCTCAGACTACTAGGTATTTGTTCTCCTCTACTGTGTGGATCATCTGGAAACATACAATCGGGCTGAGCTTAAGAGTACGCCACCTAGGGGCACTTGGGTGCCTCAGTTGGTTAGGCGACGGACTTCTGCTCAGGTCATGATCTCATGGTTTGTGGGTTCGAGCCCCGTGTCAGACTCTGTGCTGAAGCTCAGAGCCTGGAGCCTGCTTTGGATTCTGTGTCTCCCTCTCTCTCTGCCCCTCCCCTGCTCGTGCTCTGTTCCTCTCAAAAATAAACATTTAAAAAAAAAAAAAAACAGTACGTGCCACCCAGAATCATGGGGTTAGGCAGCAAATATTATCTGATGAGTTCAGATTAATAGAATACAAGAAATCAATGGGAGTTCTTGTACCTCTTCTATCCTTCAGGTCGAGAGCAGAACAATGGTCATTCCCATATAGGACAGGACTCATATACATCTCAAGTCCTGAAGTCAAAGAAGACATTGATCC
>NW_021872991.1:0-782 GCF_006229205.1 Suricata suricatta | reverse complement strand
TTTTGAGAATTTCCATACTACTTTTCATAGTATTTGCATCAGTTTATATACCCACCAACAGTGCACAAGGATTCCCTGATCTCCACATGCTCGCTGACACTTGTTATTTTTTTGTCTTTTTGATACTAGCCATTCTGACTGGTGTGAGGTGGTATGTCATTATGGTTTTGATTGGCATTGCCCTGATAGCTTGTGAGGTTGAGCATCTTCTTACGTGTCTGTTGGTCATCTGTAAGTCTTTGGAAAAAATATCTGTTCCGTTCCTCTGCCCAGTTTTGAAGTGGATTTTTGTTTTGGTATTGAATTATATAAGTTTTTAATATATTCTGGATATTAACACCTAATTGGATATATCACATGCAAATATATTCTCCTATTCAGTAGGTTGCAATGATGCTCTGTTTTCAAGTGTTTTTTTCTCAGTTGACAAGATATAAATATGAAGTTGTCAGATGCAGTGACACAATCTATTAACAGAAGCCCTCTAATGTAGTAGAGAGAACAAAATATACCTTACTGATTTCATTATTTGAATCCCTAGATTGAGCAACGGCAGTAACTAATCTTTTTCTGAACAGTTCAGTTATGTAGGCTAATATACTCCTTCCCTTCATAACTTAAGATAGTTTAATTTAGTAGATTTTGTGCCTTATATCTCAAAAGGTTGTAACCAAAACAGGAAATTATAGCTACAAAAATGAGGTTATAAAAATAACAAATAATTGTATCAGAAGTTGGATTATGGCCATGTAATAACAAAGTAATTTATAAATATGTACATT
>NW_021872990.1:0-782 GCF_006229205.1 Suricata suricatta | reverse complement strand
AAAGACAGAGACCAAAGCAAAAAGGAAGAAGAAAAGCAACTCTGGGGAAATAGACCATACACGGAGAAGAAACATCAAAAATGATCACAAATGTTCTTAGGGAGACTGTAACATTTATGAAAGAAAGAAAAGGAAAAAAAGGGGGAGGCTCTTATAAATGAAAATATCATAGCAAAAGTAAAAAGCTCAGTGAGAGAGTGGAGAGACTGAGCAGATGAGCTCCCCCTAAATGTAGAACAACAACAAAAGTATGGAAGGTAGAACAGAAAATCTACAATAAGGTGACCAGGCTAGCACACGGCATTGATGAGATTAGAATCCTGGGACTTTTGCCCTAAAGTTCATTAAGGTCTTGCTGTGGGAAGATGAGAATTTTAATGGAACAGGATAAAGAACATAGAAATATATCTAGGAATGATAAAAGACCACATTTCAAAACAAATGGGAAAAGATAACTAAAAGATATTTACATGACGATTGGCTATTTGAAAAAAACAGATAAAAGTTTGCCCTTTCCTCAGGCTGTTCACAAAAGACATTCCCCTATGAATCAAAGAGGGAGATGTCAAAAATGAAACCTGAAATTATTAGAAGAAACCAAAGGAGAATTTATTTATAACCTTGGGGTAGGGAAAGCCTTCTTAAGTGAAATGGGTATAAAATAAAGGTAGAAAGTTCCGACTATCAAAACTTAAAACTTCTTTACAACAGAAAAGCATATAAACAAAGTAAAAGGAGAAACAACAAACTAGAAGAAAATGTTACAAGCAAATGATACAGGC
>NW_021872989.1:0-782 GCF_006229205.1 Suricata suricatta | reverse complement strand
TGAAAAGCATAATATATTTTAAAATGTTAAACTAATATAGTTTTTATTTTTTTAAAAAAATTAGCATTCTGAGACTTCTTGTCTATTGGAACAATAGTTCAGGGAGAGGTAATGCCTCCAGTAAGATGTCCTTAAAGGAAGGAAGAACTCATGATTCAAATGAAGGAAGATCCTGCCAAAGAGGAATAGAAAATACAAAGAGGAGAAGGGAAGGGCAAAGAATCAAACTAGGTCAAAATCCCAGGTGCTTGAGGTGGTACGGAGTGGGGACATGTTGGAAACAACTGCATAGGTTTTGGGGAAAATCCCAGAACAATGGTGGTTTTGTCTCACTAGTCTTTGGTATTCTGAGGAAAAGTTCTTCTTGGAGACTCTCATACAACAGACTTGGAAGTGAAGAGACAGAGGAGGAGTGAAGCAGAGATAGTACTTATCCTACATATCCAACCTCCCACCTACAGTCTCTTGGTTATGGCTTTCCCGGGGCAGGGAAAATAACCAGAAGATTCCATGTGCTTCTAATCAAATTTCAAAGGATATCAATGGACTGCCAGTGGGCTCCTTATGGGATTGATGTGCTGAAGAATGAGGTGACCCCAAGCAGGCATTTATAAATAATCAACCTAAGCCAAGATCATTTAGAAGATGTGGTTACAATGCTGAGGATCTCTGGAGTCAGCAAGTTCTAAGATGGGGGTAAGTACACCACAGAGGATTAGTGGGCTCTCACAATACCCGAAACATAGACCACAAGTTCTTCAGCTACAGGCACAGATGCCAGC
>NW_021872988.1:0-782 GCF_006229205.1 Suricata suricatta | reverse complement strand
GAAAGCAAGAGCATAGCCTAATTTAGTAGGGTTACACCCTTGGTTGGTTCTGTCAGGTTGAATGTTGACAGAAGGTCTGGATATTTTTCCTGGAATTGCTCTGAGTGCTATGTCCAAGTTTATCTAATAAGGCTCTGAGGCTGAGGTCTAAAATTGTGTACTGAAACTCTGTAAGTTGGAGATGTATAACCTTGAAACAGTCATTTAATCTTTAAGAGTCTCTTTGGATGTATGTGTGTGTGTACAAGTATTATTAAAAATATATATTTGATATATAAGGTTTCAAGGTTAACAACAGCAATAAAAATTGCTAATATTTTGGAGGTGAGTTTTATGTGGTAGGCAATGTACTGAGTGTTTTTCATATATTATCATGATAACTCTTAAAACCATTCAGTTTATTTTTTTTCAGTGTTTTATTTTTATTTTTGAGAGAGAGAGAGAGACAGTGTGAGCAGGGGAGGCTCAGAGAGAGAGGAAGATACAGAATCTGAAGATAGGCCCCAGGCTCTGAGCTAGCTGTCAGCACAGAGCCCAACATGGGGCTCGAACCAATTTAGGGCTCATGACCTGAGCCGAAGCTGGGTGCTTAACCGACTGAGCCACTCAGGCGCCCCAAAACCATTCAGTTTCTTAGGTTACCTTCTTTTTCACACAGGAAGAAACCCAGTCACTGAGCAATTAAGTCATTTGTCTGAGTTCAGATGTTAAGTATTAGAGTGGAATTAAAAAAAAGCAAAACAGAGTTTCTGCTAGCAGAGTCTGGTCTTTTAATCACTATG
>NW_021872987.1:0-782 GCF_006229205.1 Suricata suricatta | reverse complement strand
AAAAAATCAGTAAATGCCACAATTCACACCCGGTTTCTTAACCACTATAGTTTCCTGACTTATGATCAATGAAAGATTATGACTCTGGAGGAGAAAGAACAAATTGAAGGAAAGTAAATTTATATCTAAAGTGTCCTTAAACCAAAAACAGTAACAACAACAACAATAACATCTAAAAGAAACCAAGTGAGATGGTTGTTGTGTACATTAACTTGATTTTGGTAATCATCTCACAACATGTACAGATCTAAACCATCACATCGTACACCTTAAATATACACAATATTTATTTGTCTGTTATATCTTAATACACCTGCAAAAAAATACCTTCAAATAATTTCCTCAGAGGAATTTGAGAAGATGTCACATTAATGTAAAAAAAAGAGCAAGTTGCTACATTAAAGAAGTAATATGAAAACAAAAACAAATCTTTGTAAGCTAAAAATATGATGGCCAAAATAAAAGTATATTTACTTGTAAGTGGCAGTCTAAAAAGTCAACAAATGTCCCAAAATATAAAGCAAAAAACAAAGAGGTAGAAAATAAAAAGAAAGTTCAAGAAGCCAAAAAATGTAATCAATCCATCTAGAGGGCAACAGCTATCAATAAATGTTCTAGACTCTGAGGCAGTCAACGCAGTTGAGACTTGGGGATTATATGCTATTTTCATCTGCTGTTTTTGTTTAAAATGTATGAAAAAGAGTCAATAAAATTATAAAAGTAAAAAAATGTTCTAGAAAGAGAGAATGGAAATGTCTAAAGAAGATATACAAGAAAAAAAA
>NW_021872986.1:0-782 GCF_006229205.1 Suricata suricatta | reverse complement strand
ATTTTTATGAATCTTTTGCACTGTGAACAAGGGACTTTCTGGTAACAAAATTATCCTGAATTACCTGGTTCTGCCATCTTCCATCCATCCTGCTGCACTCATTTCCATAGAGCCCAGGATTTGTCACTGTTTCAGGGCTTTCCATGGTGGGTTATAATTCACCTGTTTTCTGGTCTCTTTGCCCCAGTGTACTGTGAACTAAGGCAGAGAGAGAGACTTGATCTTCTCCCTCCATCCCTCCATCTGCATAAAGTGTCCATCTCCATCCTCTACATAACAGACTTGGAATGATTTGTCTACTTCTTAAAATAACATTTCTCTATTTGCGCGATCTGTATAGAAAATATTGCCTTTCTCTTTGCACTTGTGTGCTGTCAACACTTCCTGCTTGTCCTTTCTCAGGAAATGCCAGTCCCTTTGCCCCTGCTACTCCACCAACAGTGTTCTTTCCACGTCAACAATGACTAAAGCCAAACTTGGTGCCATGGCCTTCTCCTCCCACTCTCTTTTTCTGGCTTCCATATTGTTGCATCGTCCTGTTTCTTCCTATGACCTTTTTGGCTGCTTTATTTTTTATTTATTTTTTATAGGTTCAAATCCCTTTAATTATTGGTTTTCTTGAATCTCTGCCTTGGTTGTCTGTGTTTGTCACTTAGTCTTCTCTCTCTGGATGATCTCATTCCCTCCTGTATGAGGTTACTTGTGCTGCCATAAGAAGATACCACAGATTTGGTGTCTTATAACAGAAATTTATTGTCTCATCGTTCTAGAGGCTAGAAATC
>NW_021872985.1:0-782 GCF_006229205.1 Suricata suricatta | reverse complement strand
ACTTGTGCTCTGTTTCTCTTTCAAAATAAACATTTTAAAAAGAGAGAGAGAGAATGAGAGAGAGAGAGAGAGAGAGAGAGAGAGAGAGAGAGAGAGAGAGAACCTCTTAGTAAGACTCCAAAGTGGGAACCAGGTCTGTCCCTGGAACATGGCGGTCTGGGATTTAGAGAGGCAACCTCACTGAAACGGTTTTGAATAAGAGCCTGAGGTGACCTACCTATTCCAACAAGACTAAGACACATCTTGGCTCAGAAACAGTGAGAAAAAGCTCTGCTTTAATCTTTTAAAGCAGGTTTTTTGATTTCTTAAACTTCATGAGAAAATACATTAGCAGCGCTCAACTTCAAACGGGGCCACATCCCACTGTTTCCACAGGCAGACATGTGACTTCCTGGGTTCACGTCCCTTCACTAATATGCTCCCAGCACTTTTAATTACTCCTATTACTTTTTTTTTTTTTAAGTTCAGGGAATCCAGACTTCCAACCTATAAACACAATTACGTGATGATGACTGAGGATGCCCGAGAAAGTCGGGCAGTGTCCCCTGAAGGGGAAACAGAAGAAACAAGAACGAGCAAGGGTTTCTTCTTTCGTCACGACATCCAGATAGAATTACGAGTTGGATGATCTCACCGATGTCTGGTCCGTGTTGGGTGATTAAAATTTCAGGATGGCGACACTGAAGGTCAATAAAATGGAAGTGAAATGGAAGGACAACTGCTTTGAAGAAAAGAGCTCGGAAGGAGACTGCACGTGAGCCACATTCATCTGCTCGGCTGAC
>NW_021872984.1:0-782 GCF_006229205.1 Suricata suricatta | reverse complement strand
CACTGGGTGTTGTATGGAAAACAATTTGACAATAAAATATTATGGAAAAAAAAATAAAATCAAATCAAAAAAAAATCCCCTACTACTATTGTATTTTTATCAATGAATTTCTTTATGTTTGTTATTAATTAATTTATATCATTGGGTGCTTTCAAATTAGGGGTGTAAATATTTAGATCTTAATAGATTTATTATTAGATCAAATTCTTAGATCTTCTTGTTGAACAGACTCTTTACTTACGATATAGTGTCCTTCTTCATCACTTGTTACAATCTTTGGTCTAAAATCCAGTTTGTCTGATATAAGTATGGCTACTCTGGCTTTCTTTTGATGTCCATTAGCATGATAAATTGTTCTCCATCCATTCACTTTCAACTTGAAGGTGTCTTTAGGTCTAAAATGAATCTCTTGTAGGCACCACAGAGATGAGTCTTATTTTTAAATCCATTCTGTTACCATATATCTTTTGATTGGAGCATTTAGTAAATTTTACATTCAGAATGACCATTGATAGATATGAATTTAATGCCATTGTGTTACCTGTAAAGTTACTGTTTCTAGAGATTTTCTCTGTTCCTTTCAAGTGTTTGTTGTTTTGGTCTTTCTTTCCAACTCAAAGAGTCCCCTTTAATATTTCTTGAAGGGCTGGTGTAGTGGTCACAAACTCTTAGTTTTTATTTGCTGGGAAATTCTTTATAACTCCTTCTATTCTGAATGACAGTCTTGTAGGATAAAACATTTATGGCTGAATATTTTTCCCATTCAGCACATTGAATATATC
>NW_021872983.1:0-782 GCF_006229205.1 Suricata suricatta | reverse complement strand
TGATTAAGTTGTGAAACGAGGCTTGTTCAGGCCCCGTGTGCTCCTCACAAATTCTCAAGAGAGGAATCCACCACATCTCTTCCTGTCCCCAGAAGGCTGAAGTCTGGGCAGGGACAGATACCCGGCCCAAGCCGTTCCTCCTGAGATAAGCATATCGGGCTCCTATTTCCAGGAATACAGATATGCCCTTGTTTCCCTGCCTCCATCCTTGTCTACTTTTTGAAACGAAAGGCAGTAGTAGCTAACTTTTACTCAGGAGGCCATGGAAGTCTCCCCTGTAATTAAAAAGTATAATATCAAAGTTAGCTCTGCTTCTAGGAAGTCAGAGGCTGTGCTGGTCAGAGATCTTTGTTCATTTCCTTATATATCATCAAGTTCCATTAAAAAAGAATGCAGAGAAGAAAACTCTACAAGGCAGAAAAAGAACTATGTTGAAACAAAGTAAGACAATTTGCTCTTCGAGGGGCCAGCAGAGGTAATTTCCACTCTGATCTTCCATACCTACATCCTGGTTTGTACCTGATTTATTCAACTTTCCCACATTCAACTTTTTGATTAAAGGCTGTTTTGTTGGTGAGGGCAAAAGCTTTTAATGAGCTTCATGAAGAAGGCCCTTACTGGATCCCAAAAATGCAGGGACTCCTGAGCAGTAGAACAAGGTGAGTATAAGGGTGTCTTCATTCAGAGGGATGACATGGAACGCCTTGTAACTTACTGGAAACTGTGACTCAGGGAGTCCATTAGAAGTCAAAATGAAAACAGCACAGAAGCCAAATGTTCGT
>NW_021872982.1:0-782 GCF_006229205.1 Suricata suricatta | reverse complement strand
TGACAGTATTTTTATTAAGATCACATTGACCATATACATTAACCTAAGGAGAGTTGATATTTTTATGATGTTGAATTCTCTTATCCAAGAATATAGCGTGTCTTTTCATCTGCTTAAATCTATTGTAGTCTCTCAAGATTGTTTGGGTTTTTATCTTTAGGTTTTTACACAATTCTTATAAAATTGATGCTTAGGTTTTGTTTTTTTTTTTTGGCAATAGTAAATAAATAGGGTATTCTTTTTCCCTTATTCTTGAGCACTACTTTGTGTATATGACTTCTACATTTTTAGTTAAAACCTGTTGCTTTCTAACTCTCTTACTGTTTGTAGTAGGTTTTCCATTATATTTTAGGCTTTTGGAGATACAATTATATCATCTGCTAATGGAGATGATTGTACCTCATTTTTTCCCAACCTATGTTCCAAATTGCTTCTCTTTCTGGTTACATTAGAGTTCCTCTGTTTTATTTAGATATTGATTGTTTCAATGCCATTTTCACCGTGACTGTACCGTTTTGCATTACCAGAAGCAAAGTCTGTGGTTTCAGTTGTTCTGCATTGTTGTTAAAACTTGGTGTTGTTAATCTTTTTTAATTTGAGCATTTCTAGTTTGTGTGTAGTGATATCTTATTGTGGGTTGAGTTTTTATTTACCTAATGACCAGTGATCTAAGAATCTTTTGCTGTGCTTTTCCTTTCTTCTTCTTCTTTTTTTCCTGATGTGCTTAATTACCATTTGTATATATTGTTTGGTCTTCAGAAATTCCAGGATACAAGCCCTTT
>NW_021872981.1:0-1608 GCF_006229205.1 Suricata suricatta | reverse complement strand
CAGATGTCCCCCAAATCACAACTTTAAATGATTTGCAGAAGCACTTATAGGTAAATATCCTATCTGCTGGGATGCAGTCATGAAATAAACAATGGGACAAATGATCTCCATTTAAGAGCCACAATGAGTAGAAAGTACCAGCCACAAATTTCTTAGACTACATGGAGTCCAAAAAAAACATCCTTTTGTGTAAGAGAAACTGAAGAAGGGGGCATCTGGCTGGCTCAGTCGGTTAAGCATCCAACTTCGGCTCAGGTCATGATTTTGATGTTCATGAGTTCAAGCCCCACGTTGGGCTCAGTGCTGACACTGCAGAGCCTTCTTGGAATCTTCTGTCCCTCTCTGCCCCTCCCCAGGTTGCACTCTCTCTCAAAACTAAACATTGTTTTAAAAAATGAAGAAGCTGCAGAATCCCTCTCCAGTTAAAGAAAAAAAATTAGAAGCCGGTGACAGACTATGGGAATGGAATTCACTTCTAGGGATGGATCCCAAGTCAAGACTACAGGAATGATGTCACCCACCCGCTCCCGACACTGCCAGCAGATGGGAGGTATTGGTGTCCCCAGATGTCCGCAGACCTAGTCATCCTCGGGCTGAGTCTCAGCCCTGTAGCCCCATCCACGAGCATCTCCCTTGGACACAAGGAGGCCCCGCTGGTAGCCACCGTCCATCCTTGGCACTTGTGGGGAGCCCTTGTCGTCCAATGACAGGAGTTGGCAAACCTCTCCAGTGAAGGGCCAGACACTATTCAGCTCTGCTGGGGAGCCCGAGAGCAGACGGGATGTCAACAAGTGAGTGTAGCTGTGTTCCCGTAACACTTCATTTACAAAAGCAGTCAGGGGGCCGGACTGGCCCATGGCCAATGTCTGTCAGCTCCCACGCAGGAAGGGAAGGTTCTGGGCCCAAAAGCATGGGGCCACGGAACTGAAATGGAGCCAGAGGAGCAACCTGCAGTCACAACTCGTGGCTGGGACAGAACGTAGGCAATGACCCAGCAGATGGACGGTGGCAGAGGAGCCACCAGCAGGTGTGGGGCTCTGACCTCCACCCCAGCAGGTGTCTGTGAGGCAGATCACGAGGACACTTTCTCAGACGTCTGATGTCGAACACAAACACATGTATCTTCAACTCAGAAGTCAAGAATGACAATCACAGAAGTAAAGCTACAATGCTCAGAATAAATATTTGGAAGTTCGACCATAAGCCCGATCGCCTGTATCATGTTTTTTACATTCACGCATTTTGGTGCCAGAGCACAGCTCAACTACACTACACTGCCTACTTTCCCCATTCTTGGTAAGGACAATAAATGTTGCTTTCGTTTATAGCATATAGATAAAATGCACCTTGAAAAAGGTGTATGACCCCTTCCTCAAAATCCTGGAGGCTACAAGTAGGTGGGAATTAAGAAATTTTTGGATTTGAGGGGCTCCTGGGTGGCTCAAGTGTGAGTCTTGATTTAGACGCAAGTCATGATTCCAGGGTTGTGGGATTGGGCTCCAAGTTGGGCTCCACACTGATAGTGCAGAGCCTGCTTAAGATTCTTCTTCTCCTATCAGCCCCTTCCCAGCTCCTTCCCAGCTCACGCTCACTCTCTCTCTAAAAAAA
>NW_021872980.1:0-782 GCF_006229205.1 Suricata suricatta | reverse complement strand
GAGCAGATTCGATCCTGACTTTGTGCAAGAAGAGCACTCCGCACGCGTCCTGAGACCCAGAGCGAAGCTGTCACTGCTGCGCGGGCCTGGCGGCCCGGCTCTCCAGCCGCGGGGCGTTGGGGCAGCCCCTCTCCGGGGCGCACAGTAGGGCGGCAGGTGGCACCAGCGGGCCCGCAGGGGCCTCTTCTGTGCGGCCCTTCCTTCTAGACAGATCCCAGCCTCCCTGGCCGGAAGTAACCCAGCGGGCTGCCTTTTGTGTTCGCTGTCTGGTCTCCGAACTGACAATCTTGAAAATGTGAATACTGTAACGATATGTTTTCTTGGATTGTTGTCTTTAAAGGGGATTTTTGTGAAGCAATTGATTTATCGAAGCAAAAAAATTAAAAATAGAAACGTGCTCCATGGATGTGTTATTTTCTAAAGCTGACGTCACCGTGAGCTGCTTTTCCATTTGAAGGAAAACATTCAAGTCGTTGACAAGTTTCGCTGGTGACACGTGGCTCGTAGGGACCCCTGCACAGTGTTGAAACAGGAGGCTCGGCCTGGAACGCTCAGGTCCCTTTGTGTTCTGGAATCTTCTCCAGCTCACTTCAATTAGTCGTTGGCATTCCAGGAAAGAATTGGGAAGCTTTGTTTTTTGTTGTGGTTTTTCATACATGTAACTGTTTTTGACAATAATGGGAAAATGCTCCATCGGTGAGGCACTGCCTTCCGGGGCACATTCTGTGGAAGACCCACGGCCTTCCTGGACACGTCGGCGCGCCCCAGTAAAGCCCTCTCGG
>NW_021872979.1:0-782 GCF_006229205.1 Suricata suricatta | reverse complement strand
GGGCCGCAGTCCTGAGTCAGAGGTGAGAAGAGAGGGAGAGAAGAGGTTGCTTCCCCAAGTGTGGTTCTGCCCCAGGGTGGGCATAAGGGAACCCTGCGAACTCACTGCCTGGGTCTGCTCTGAAACATAACAGGTGGCAGGGGGACCAGGACGGCCCATGGCTCAGGCTCCGGGCACCTGTGACCTCCTTTCCTTTCCCCACTCTGGTCTGCCCTTGGCTCTCAAGGGCTGTTTGGCCCAAGGATGGACCTGAAAGCGACCCTCACACACCTTCCTGGGGGTGGGGGGCAGGGAATGCAGGTGGCTGTTAGACAGGGTCACCCTTCTGCAGAGCCTGTGTGGGTAAGCAGATCAGGGCGGTCCTGGCCCAAGGGCCCTGAGGGCATCGGTGTATCTGACCGTTTTGAGCTGAGTATGCCCTACCCCTGATTTGACGCCTAAGTCCTAACCCCCAGGACCTCAGAATGTGTATTTGGAGGTAGGGCCTTTAAAGAGGCGATTTTAAAAATATGTATTTATTTTTGAGAGAGAGAGAGAGAGACAGCACCTGAGTGGAGGAGGAGCAGAGAGAGGGAGACACAGAATCTGAGGCAGTCTCCAGGCTCTGAGCTGTCAGCACAGAGCCCGATGTGGGGCTCGAACTCTCAAGCCATGAGATCATGACCTGAGCCGAAGTCAGATGTTTAACTGACTGAGCCACCCAGGTGCCCCGAAAAGGGGATTAAGGTTCAACGAGCTCATCACAGTGGCCCCTGATCCAATCTGACAGGAGGTTGGGACAC
>NW_021872978.1:0-782 GCF_006229205.1 Suricata suricatta | reverse complement strand
TTAAAAAAAAAAATTACTGAGTCTCTATAATGTCAATATTTAGTATGGCTATACTCCTATCATTGAAGTGATTTTTTTCTCAGTGTTTTCCTTGGTTATTCTTGCTAATTTGTTTTTCAAATGAATTTTATAATCAGTTTAGTTTCAAAAATATAAAGTATCAACAGCAAAACTGATACATTACAATTGCATTACGTTGATTAATTAACAGGGAAATCCAATATTCTCATGATGTTTAGTCTCTCTTTCCAAGTATATAACATATTTTTCATTTATTTATGTCTATATATGTCTTTACAGAGTATTTTATTGTTTTATAAATGTAAGTTTTAGACACATTTTGTTAAATTTATGTCTAAGTGCTTTATTTTTATGGTTGCTATTTTAAATGATATCTTCTATATCTTATAATTGGCTTCTGTTTGTATATTTGAATTTTAATTTATTAACTATAAACACATATCTTCACATAAGTATAAAATATATTGGGATAGGTAGATGATAGATATATAGGTAGATAGATAGGTAGGTAGATACATTACAATTAGAGACTGTTCTCTTGCTTTCTTTTCCATTTTTATACGTCTGTTTGCTTTCTCTTTTCTGATTGCATTGACTAACATTCCAGAACTATTTTAAATAATAGTAGAAATAGTAGGTATCCTTTTCTTACTTCCTGTCTTTAGTGAGAAAGCTATTAGTGTTTTCTTTTTAAGTAAGAATTTGGCTCTTAGATTAATGTATACACATTTTGCTACATAGTTCACCACTTCTAGGTAGTG
>NW_021872977.1:0-782 GCF_006229205.1 Suricata suricatta | reverse complement strand
AAAGTTATTATTGAAAAAAATAGGTGACAATCTTTATGACCTTGATTGGGTAGGCTATGATTTTGTAACACCTGAAGGACACAAACAAGGAGAAAAAATTTCATAAATTTGGCAGTCAAGGTCATTGGAGGTTTTTAACAGGAGTAGTGTCAGTGGAGTCTATAAGCAGAGTCTCAACATAATTTAGGAGTAAAAAAGCAATCGAGAATTAAAAACAGGCAATGTTGACTCCTGTTTTGAGAACTGTCAAAGAGAGAAGAAATCTGAAGCCACATAATATTTTGGACCGAACACGTGGCCACTAGGAGACCTGGATTTGAGCCCCCGATTCTACCCCTTACTCACAACCTAGCGTTCTTTCACTTATACCCTGCGCCTCACCTTTTGAAATCTATTTAAATCCCTGCAGCAGAGAGGGCAGTCCCTCTCTCTCTTCCATGGCTCCTGAGTTGCTGAGGGAATGAATTGTAGTGAGTTCCTCACAAGTCAGGGTAAGCACACCCTTCCAGTATACATATGACATGTATAATTCTACACATGATGTTTATAATTCTGTTACTTGGTAGCTGTCCATCCATTCTCCTAACTCATTCTAAGAAAGATTTAAAACCAACATAGAATCAGACAGCCGAAAGGAATGATTCGGTCTGTTCGTAGACAGATGAGGAGAACTGGAGACTCAGATGAACTACTCAGGATCGCATGGTGAGTTACTGACCAGCTGCCTCTAGAACTCAGACTCCCTGATTACTGACCTTGGACTCTTTCACAGTAAATCACAC
>NW_021872976.1:0-782 GCF_006229205.1 Suricata suricatta | reverse complement strand
GCCGCCCCTCATGGTCGTCAGCTCCTGCACGTCAAGGAGGAGCTCAGACGCGGCAGTGTGACCGCGAACTCCTGCCTCTGCCCCAGAGGCGGGTGCTGGTCCGCGTGTGTGCCCTGACCCCGCGCGGCCGGCTGTGTCCCCCCACCTGACCCTCTCGCCATGGCCGGAATCGGAGGTGAGGACAGGGTCTGGGGGACACGCTCTGCATGTGTTCCTGCTGATTCTCCTTCCGGAGCCTTCCAGGCCTTCTCAACAGAGTCAGGTGTGCGGACCTGCTGTGCGTCACTCCTGGTGCCTGCCCCGTGCACACGTGCAGACCCAGGGAGGGGTCCTCCTGGAGGGGCCTCCTTTATTTTCTCTGTCCACCCTTTCTCTGTCCACTTTTTTGTAGTTTGGACTGCCTGAGAGAGAAGGAGTTCGTGTTTCATTTGGGGGCCAAGTGGGGATACGCCCAGGATAGGGGTCAGGGGAGGTGATATTTTAATTTGTTTTATTTTTTGTCTTCTGGACTTTTAACAGGGATGGAATGGATATGTTAATTTTGAAGTAATGATAGATTTTTGCTCCTTTATCTGTAAGATTCCCCCCCCCCTTTTCTATTATTAACAGTAAATTGTTGAGCTGGTTTTTGGAAGGAAAAGGACATGCTATTTTATAAGGAGGAGAGAATGTTCTAGAAGGAAAGCACGGCTAGGCTGAAAAGGAGAGCAATGCAGAGCACTGCTGGCCCTGTGGAGGTCGCAGCAGGGATGACTGGGGGTGGGATGGGTCCTTCCTTCACC
>NW_021872975.1:0-782 GCF_006229205.1 Suricata suricatta | reverse complement strand
CATACAAATTGTGGTCTTATGTTCTGAATGTCGTTATGTCACTTTTCCAACTTGTATTTCCTCTTACCACGGTGTTGGTCCATGATGGATTAGAAATGAACTCCGATCCTTTGCTACAGCTGCTCTGAGAACCACTGATTTAGGAATTCCTGTATCCAACGAGTGCCCCCCAAAGTGTCCTGACGGGGGGCAGAGGGGGGGAAGTCTGGGTGGGCCAGGAGATCAGGAGTGGGAATTCTTTCAACAAAGTCACAGAACCCTAAAGATGGACTCCCAGCCCACCCCACATCTCTTCTCATCGGCATTCATGTTTCACTAGGAAGACAGAGTGCAAAGAATGCAAACAGGATCTCTTTAGCCCTCCCTCCCTCCCTGGGGTGGTCAACTGGGGACCAAACATGCTGGGTGCCCTCACCTCTCCCTCCCACCCCCAGGAGTCTCGGAAGCCTTGGGTTATGTTCCTAACCCTGCCCTTGGACCAATCAGTCCCTCTGGATCTTCGTTTCCTTGTCTGTAAAATGGGACTGAGGTGGTGATATCAGAAATAACCTGTATTAAGGGCTCAACACAGGACCTGCTGCCTTCTAAGAGTTTGATAAACAGTAGCTATGATGATCTCAGATTTCAGGGTCCTCAAGGACTCTGTGTCCTGGCTCATGAGATTCTGAGATGCTTTGGTTTTCCAAAATTCTGAGTAGGTCTGTTTCCAAAGTTCTGTGGTCCTAAGAGTCCTGGATCACCGAGGTTCTGTCATACCTGCCCTGCTTCCCACTGTCTCTGCC
>NW_021872974.1:0-782 GCF_006229205.1 Suricata suricatta | reverse complement strand
GAAAGATTCATCCATTTTCCTTGATTTCTTCATTGAGCTGACATTCTCCCGTCACATCTCAGGAAATGACAAATATCTCAGGAAGCAAAACAAATGCCACTGGGAGCAAAAGGGAGCCAGTGTAGGGCAGGCTGCAGGTTGGAGAAACAGGCAGGGAAGGCCCCTCGGGACCGTAAGCGATGGGGTGGAGGAGGCTCGGGTCGGGCCCCTGGCCGGGAGATCCGCCCACTGGGACTCGGTTTCTGCATCTGCAGATGGGGCCCCTGAGGCCTGGGTGACGCCTTTCGCCTCCAGTAATTCCCCATTGCCGAGCCGGGTTGACGGGGTCCTGGCCCCTTTGGCTTCCGGAAGCAGCAGAGGGAAGGGCTTTGAGCCCAGCCTCAGGGTCACACCAGCCCTGGTCTGAGCTGTGTCTGCCGCTCTCGGGCTGGCTGCCCAGGCTACTCTGTGAGCCCTTGTGGACCTCCAGGGCTCCGTTTGCCTCATCCCTGGAATGGGCACACGGTTTCCCCACAGTGAAGGTTAGGCGCAGGCCCACAGTGCTTGTCAAAGGGCGCTTTGCATTCAGTGGGCCGGGAGGGGGGCACTGTTTCTACGTTTCCCATGTATGTGTTTTCCCATCTTTTGGACACACACTGAATGAGCACATCCTGGAAGGATTTCACGGATGCTATTGCTTCAGAGGAGACTCCGGTTGGAACAAATGAGTGAAAAATGAGTGAAACAAAAGACAAAGACATAGCTGGGAAGGTATGAGGAGGGGTCAGAAGGGGTAAGACGGC
>NW_021872973.1:0-782 GCF_006229205.1 Suricata suricatta | reverse complement strand
AAACAAAACAAACAAACAAACAAACAAAAAACCCAACCCTGACATATTCCTGGGAAGCATCATGCATTCATAGAGTTGTGTGCAGGTTCAGGAAGAAAAAGTTGAGAATATCTTAATGATATATAGATTTTGGATATATCCTGATGCTCTGCACAGCAGAAAATGAAGGCTAAGTTCCAGTTCAAAATTCCTGATTGTGTGTTGAACGTGTGTCCTAACAGTCATACATAGCTCCTTAGCAAAGACTGGGAGATTTACTTGTTATAAGATTTTTAACCCTCAATTAGTTATTATCTGATCACTAAACAAACTAAAATAAACATAATGGCCACAAATTATAAAGAAACAGACTTTAAAATTTGTTCAGAAATGTCATTAACTAGGGGCGCCTGAGTGGCTCAGTCAGTTAAGCATCCGACTTCAGTTCAGGTCATGCTCTCACTGTTCGTGGGTTCCAGCCCCACGATGGGCTCTGTGCTGACCGCTCAGAGCCTAGAGCCTGCTTTTGATTCTGTATCTTCCTCTCTTTCTGCCTCTCCCCCTCCCCCACTCACACTCACACGTGCATGCTCTCTCTTTCTCAAAAATAAATATTAAAAAATTTTAAAAAAGAAATGTCATTAACTAACAAAAGCAAGCAGAAACAATAACAAATTCTGGGTAGGAAGAGCATCTTATTTCCAGAGTTGTACCTTACATGACTTGAAACATATATTTTTCATCAAAACATTAAAATATTCATGAAGAACCAAGCAAGTCTTACCCACACAAGAGAAAAAAAA
>NW_021872972.1:0-782 GCF_006229205.1 Suricata suricatta | reverse complement strand
GGCCCAAAACACAGCTGTGATCTCAGCCGGGGGGAGGGGGGGGCTGCCTGCAGGGGAGAGCAGGAGGGGCGGTGGTGGCACAGGCAGCAGCGGCAGAGGTGAAAACCCGAGGCCCCACACGCTGCCCGCACCTCGACCTGAGCCCGGCGGGGCTGGTGGGGACCGCAGGCCTCCAGGTCTGTGAGAAAATAAATCGCCGTTGTTTGAAGTCAGGGCTTGTGTAGACTCGTTCAGGTGACATCACGGATCCTTTAGTCCTGTTTTGCTTTCCTGGTATTCTTCAAATATGAGAATCAAGAGAAGAACAGAGAAAGCCTGTCTGTTTACTAGTCTGCCAAAGGTGAGCGCCCGGGGGAGCGCCCGGGGGACCTGAGCTCCGCCACCGGGCCATCTGTCCTAGACACTCATAGCCAGCAGCCAGAAAAGCGTGGCCGAGCTTCCCAGACCATGCCCTTGGCCCTGGGTCCCGTCCGGGGGTGACGGACCTCAGCAGTGTCCTTTCCGGGGGGACATGCCTCCCCCTCGGGTGATGCTGTGGGGGTGTGGGCCCCCACGCCTCAGGGGGACATCTGTCCTTACTTTCTTGTCCCCTGACAGGTTTCGTCACTGGGCTCCTTGTCAAGGTGACAAGAGCTTGGCCTAGCTTTTCTTCAACATAAACGCGCCTCCATTCCCATCTTTCCCCAGTGAGGGCTGTACCCCCACGTGGAGCCCTGGGACAGCCGTCCCCTGAGTCGCCTGCTCTGGGGCTGAAGTAACGCTCAGGCCAGCGCGTCAGAGCC
>NW_021872971.1:0-782 GCF_006229205.1 Suricata suricatta | reverse complement strand
AACTGGCCCATGACACCTCAGCTCAACAGATATTAGAGCCCAGGATTCAAATGTAAGCACTTAGCTCCAGAGAGAGCAATCTAGGTCACAACCTTGCAGATATATTGGAAATACAGAAATTACGTAAAGCCTATCTTCTGATATTTGGTTTTGGTCCGAGATGGTTTCAAAGAATGTCATATACTGTTGCCATAGTTTCGGAACTATTCCTGAGAAGCAACGCATGCCCAAAGGTATTTATTTTTAAAAACTGTATATTTAAAAACCACTGCTCAACTAGCCAATATGATTTTGGAGGACATTTCATACAGTTTTGACTTACATTTCCTATAAAATTGATAACCTGACCACCCATGAAGGATTTTGATATTAAAAAATCTGCTTCTGGGAGTCATTTCCATTGAAATTGTGCATTGGATGAGTAGGTTACTGTTAGCGTGAACACAGCCCCAGTGTGCCCACTACAGCACTGGTTTATGCTCATTACCAGCAGATAATTACCAATAACGCCTTAATTAACTCTCAGAGATATTCAGGTTTAGAAGATAAGTTAATTGGTAATCCTATGGGTTGGACACACATAAAGAAAACATTCCTATATCTTAATGCTGTGTGTATATGTGACTATGTGTATGTGAGTGGGTGTGCATGTACGTGTGCACACACACTGGGAATCTATCTCTAATTAATGGCCTGGGAATTCCTTATTTTAACCAGGGTCCCTCTACCTCCAATCCCGCACCTCACTGACTTCCCCCGTCCACCTTTCTCAGCCTATAGAG
>NW_021872970.1:0-1608 GCF_006229205.1 Suricata suricatta | reverse complement strand
CCCTTAAATCTTGGAAGATAACTATTACACTGTACTACATTCAACTGCCAAGTGATCAGTTCACGATATAAGTTTAACTCTGCCTCTTTTATAATTCATCCATATTCTATTGTACCTATCAATACTTGCTCACCGTGTTGTAGACTTTTAAATTTTCTTGTGCTTTCATTGAAGAATTCATTTTGTCACTTCTAAGGATGCTGGGTTGTTCTTACATTGTACCTGTGTTAGTTGCACCCTATTGCACTGAAATGTTTTCCTTAGTTACAGTTTTACTAGGAGATTTAAGGCAAGGTTCTACGAGTGTGTACGCTTTTTCTGTAAAAAAGAAAATTCTCCTTCAGAAGTAGGTGAAGTATAAATGATAAGTCTAGCAACTATAGAGCTTTCTGGATTTCTCAATTGACATGAACAATGATTCTGAGTCAGGAATGAATTTGGCGAAGCATCACTTTATTCTAGAATTGCCATTGCCTACATTTAATGAGACAAATGCTTGATGGGTTTGCTAATTTAAGTCTGAAGATTAATCGAGTACTTTGTGAAAGACTAATAAATATGTAAAAAGAAAATAAAAAAACTCTGAAAGCAAAGACTTCTCCATTTTAGCAGGAATAAATCTGTCTTCATCGGTAGCAATCACCAAGATTAATAGTAATTATAATCAGTATACAAAAGACAGATTACATATGACCATTTCTCTCACCCTTTTTTTAATTCAAAAATTATCATGAGTCTGAAAAAAGAAAACTACTCCCAGTGAGGAACGTATTCACCCATGTTAGATAAATTAACTCTTTGAGGGCACTAAGGGGTTGTTTAGTAAATGGTATGTTTTGTACATGAAATGATATTCCATATCCTTCCAATGCTCACTCATCTCCATGTCATGAAATATATGTAGTTAGGTATCTCTTCACTTTCTTCCTTTGACAGAACTTTAGTTTTTAAAAATAGTCCTAAAATCTGTTTATTTTACTTAATAATTAAAAACAAACCACTCAAAAGTATTCATATTACATTTTAACATTCGAAATTAAGTTATGTAGTCTTCACATAACTAAAAATAAAAAGCTCTTCATATTTTTATTTAGTAAAAGCAAAACCAATTTTATGAATTCCAGATAATTGTATGCCAATTCATATATTGTGGTCTGATATAGGAAATATTTTTACTGAAAAGCCTCTGACAAAATATGATTGATATAAAAATCTTTTTATTTATTTATTTTTAAATGTTTTGTTTATTTTTAATACAGAGAGGGACAGAGCATGAGAGGGGGAGGGGCAGAGAGAGAGGGAGACACAGAATTGGAAGCAGGCTCCAGGCTCTGTGCTAGTGGTCAGCACAGAACCTGACGTGGGGCTTGAACCCACGAATGTGAGATCTGACTTGAGCCAAAGCCGGGGGCTTAACCAACTGAGCCACCCAGGCGCCCCATAAAAATCTTTTTAAAAGTCTGGATTGACATATTATAGTTGATAAAAAATATAATAATATTGTTTTTTTTTACAAAGGTAATAGTTCTTGATTGGTTATATGATTACAACTATTTCCTGGATCCTAATTTCTCCTACGACCAGCCAAAAAATATTAAGCATTTATTA
>NW_021872969.1:0-782 GCF_006229205.1 Suricata suricatta | reverse complement strand
TTAGCATGGTATAGCTTTCTCTATCTCTTTACTTTTAATTTGCCTATGTCTTTAGATTTAAAGTGAGTTTCTTGAAGATAAAATGTAGTTGTTTTCTTTAATCCATTCAGTCTATTAATTAGTATACTTGGGCCACTCACATATAAAGTGGTTATCAACCTAGTTTAAGGGATACCATATATTTAACTGTTTTCTCTTGATTGCCCTTGTGCTTTGTTTTTTGGTTCTTAGTTTTCCTTTTTTTTTCCTGCCTTCTCTGATTCTAATTCAACATTTTATGATTCCATTGTCCCTCCTCACTTCACACATTGATTATGTTTCCTTTAACAATTCTTTTAATTATGTTCTTGTTTCATTGATTTCTGAAGAAATCTTCAATACACTCTTATACTTCTTTCTGGGTAAGATGTTTGTTTTCCCTTGGAGTTCTTTCAAGATTTTTATCTTTGCTTTTGATTTTCTGCAGTTAGACTATGAAATTCTTAGGTGTTGCACTGACTTTTTCTTCCTTTCTGTCTGTCAGTCTTTCCTGTTTTAATGTTCTCTGCACTTCCTGAATCTGTGGTGTGATCTGTGTCATTAATTCTGGGAAATTCTCAGATACCATTATTTCAAATATATATATATTTTTTTTCTGTCCTTTTCTCCTTCTGGTATTCCCATTATGCATTTGTTTCATCTTTTATAATTGTCCCACAGGGAAATTTCTTCCTTTTTAATTTTTTTCTTCTATTTGCTTTTTAGTTTTGAAAGTTTCTATTGATACATATGCAAGCCTACTT
>NW_021872968.1:0-782 GCF_006229205.1 Suricata suricatta | reverse complement strand
GATGGCAACTTCTCCCTACTTGAGATTAAGTTAGATCATGAAATATGACCAAAACTGACAATGTGATCTATTCAGAATCAAACCTCCAGTACTGTTTGTCTACAGGAATTTGTTTGTTTTTTAATGCTGATACTCCTCTACCCCCATCATTTGCTTGTGCAGCCTAGTTTGTCTTTCACTTGTACCATTTCAACTAAGTATGATCATCATTATCATCTCCCTAAGGGGGAAGCTACAGACGCATAAACAGAACCAATGTCAAACAGTGCACCTCTTTTGCATAGGCAATTCTGTTAGAAGCGGGGTTCAAATGCCACAAAGATGTGAAGGAGCACTTAGGAATTAATTATCTTTTCTCCCATTTAGTAAGTAGAGATTGTCATGATGTTTAAACAGTACAGAGAGATGAGTCCTCTGGCTTTCACTATGAATGACAACCAAATTGACAAAAAGTGGCTGGGGGGCTTATTTATTTTTGTCAGCATTGCTTCTCAGACTAGTTAATCCAAAGGCATTTCCCCCTGATTTATGTCAGATAAGTTCAGTGTCTACCCATCAAAATCATGAGTTTCATTTGAAGCCTTCTGAACTTTTCCCGTATATGAGTGATGTGTTCACAAAGAAAGGTTATGTGATCTGACATAGGCGCTAATCCAAGTAGGTGGCTTCTTCTGCCACCTACATTCCCTAAAGCATTGTGGTTCAAGGAGGAAAAGGCAATGGCAGATCTGAAACTCCTCCCCACTTCAGGTAAGCAGAAAGTCAGCATAAATCCTGCCTCC
>NW_021872967.1:0-782 GCF_006229205.1 Suricata suricatta | reverse complement strand
CAAGATGCTGGTTACCACATGTCAGATGGGAAAAACATTAGTGCTACCTGTGATATTTTTCCCTTTCTTTTTTTTGAAGTCACCTGTTACAGATAAATCTTCTTTGGCATTCAGTCTCCACGTTACGTTTTGATATGTTATATTTAGTGGTCAAGTTGCAGCAAGAAACCACTCTGTGTTAAACAGAAAGGGATTTGATATAGGGAGTTAGGTGCTTACAAAGTCCCTGAAAAGGCGCTGTGCTGGACCTCAGGAAGTCGCTCCTGGATAATGCCACCGACCTTGCCCACCTGTAGCCCTGCAGCCTTGGCCACAATCAAGCAGGTGTCCTGCCAACAGAATGCGAGCTAGTGAAGGCATTTTGGTGACCCCTGAATGTTTTTAAAGTAAGCTAATATTTAAAAATCAAGCCATTTGGGGGCACCTCGGTGGCTCCGTCGGTTTAGCATTCAACTCTTGGTTTCAGCTCAGGTCAGGGTCTCATGGTTTGTGAGATCAAGCCCTGAATCGGGTTCTGTGCTAATAGGGCAGAGCCTGCTTGGGTTTCTGTCTCTCCCCCCCCTCTCTCTCTGCCCCTACCCCACTCACAATCTCTCTATCAAAACAAAGAAACTTGAAAATTTTTTAAAAATAATAAAAATCAAGCAGTTTCAGTAAAATACCCAGATCCTTTTGAAAAATCACTAGTTTGGGCCCCTCTTGGCTCTGTTGCCTTTGGCATTTATCAGCTGGATTGGGGAAGCGTGGACCCTCTGTGTCACCACCCCCTGCTTGGTTCATCT
>NW_021872966.1:0-782 GCF_006229205.1 Suricata suricatta | reverse complement strand
GGCGCCCCCTACTTAATGATGCCTGGACCCCTCCCGGCCCCAGCCCTGCCCGAAGAGCCGCATTTCCCAACAACCTGGCAGGGGGAGGCGCCCCTGCGCGGCCCCGGCCAGGCGCCAGGTGATGGAGACTTTTAATTTCCATCAGGCTCGTCCGTCGGAGCTGTGATTTAAATCACTTTAACAGCAGATTAAAAATATATAAGCTGATATTGGAGGACATTCTCAGTGCCTTTATAAATGTCTTAAATCAAAAGTTTGGCTTAATTGCACTGGGGTGGTGAGGGAGGCCGGGGGGCGGGCGTGGGTCAGGTGAGCCCCCGTGTGAGGGGAGGGGGCACCCAGTGGGTGTGGGTGGAGGGCCCTGGGGAGTTCCAAACGTCCCTCCAGGCAGGCTGATGACGAGGCCTGCCACTCCGCCCCCAGCACGGGTCCAGACCCCAGTGCAGCACTGGCCTCGGGGGCAAGGGTCACGTGCGGTGCATCAGGCGCGGTCCAGGCCCTTGGCTGTACCATCTCCGTAACCCTCACAACTGTGCGGGTTATTACGTCTCTTCGCTGAGAGGGCCCGGATTTGGACCCAGGTGCTCTGGCCCAAGAGTCGGTGATCTATCCGTGTGCTCTCCGCCTGTGTCTCTCTCTAACAGTAACCGGAGCCCAGACAGAAACGTTTGTGGGGACAGATGCTGGGGGCCGGGTAGCACAACTGGGGCTCCTCTTCATCCAGGGGCACCGAGGAGGTGTCCCCAAGCAGGGGTGTTTAACTGGGACCCGATGGTGAGTAA
>NW_021872965.1:0-782 GCF_006229205.1 Suricata suricatta | reverse complement strand
GGGAATACAGCACCGTATCCCAACGAACTTGGATGTAAATTAAAAAATAAGTAAGTTAAAAAAAAGAGTAGGACCAAGAGCTTGACTCCTTTCCTTTTTATTTTAGATTTCTTTAATTCCATTTGATGGAAGAAACGGATCCTGTAGGAAGCCCCTGAGAGGATTTGAGATTAGAAAAGGGATGGGGGTTTGTTTCCGCTTCTGTCCATGGACCCTACATCCCCCTCCCCAGGTGCCCCCTAAGAGCTGCACTGAAAATGCTGGAATGCCAGATCCCTTAGCCAGCTCGGCTGAGTGAGCCTCCCAGGTCACAGACACACCGTCTTGCTTTGCCGGAGACAGGTTCCTGCCACCGAGCAGGAAGCTCAGCCCCAGCACCTCTCCCCACCTGTCATACTTCATCAGCCACAACAATCCTCTGGCTTGAGCGGTGACGGTGGTGGCAGCAGTAATGTGGAGGCACCCCCTGGAGCCGGCAAGCCTTCAGCATCAGTGTGAGGGGCTGTCCAGCCTCAGCAGTGAGGCCAGAGCAACCCCGGCTACCCGTCCATACGCACATGCGCACATGCGCGTCTGTGGCACTCAGGTTCCCGCAGGCGAAGGGCCTGCAGAAGGAGGAAGTCCGGGGATCCTAGTAATCAGGGAAGATGGGACACCATGTGGAATGACCTCATTTCTGCCCCAAGCAGGGGAAGAGGATAGACAGATGACATATATATAAATGTCAAATACAATATGTTAATTAATATACTACAGCATGAAATAATGAGTGTAATGACAAC
>NW_021872964.1:0-782 GCF_006229205.1 Suricata suricatta | reverse complement strand
GTACATATATACGTCTTTGACCACATGTAAGTTTGAGCCTATGTTTCTCTACACCAGAGCAAAATACCTGCTCATATCAGCAAGTAAAAAAAAATGTTTAAAGAGTTCCTGAATTATAACAATGTTACCTTATAGTTATGCAATTATTTACTTGGACACATGCAAATATTTGGCATTTTTATAAAGTGAAGAATTGGTAGCTCTGCTCGACCATCCCTACGAATTGCACATGTATGCCACTCTAAAGGAAACATCTTGGTAAAATAAGAAGGAAAGAAAAGCACACAACCTTTTTAAACCTACTACAGGATATAATTTTACAAGTTGTAAGACAGTTTCATGTTTTCAAATTAAGCTCTCAGTTTTCAAAATGACAGAGAACTATTTGCCTCTTCAGTCATGTGTAACCCAAGTCACCTATAATCTAAGCCAAAGAAATGATTGTATCCAATTTTCCCAGAATCGGTGAGTACCTAAAATTATAGACAGGGTCTTCCTCGTGATTAGACACATGAAAACGTTGGATAGTATGATTAAGGCTCACAGTACATTATTAGTATAGAAACTCACCTTGTTTCTGAATTCTTGACAGGGTGAAGGATTTCCATTTCCCATCATTATGGTTTTGATTGCTGACAACAGAAGCCATTCCTGAACCCAGATCATAGCTGACTTTTACATGCCCGTCAGTGAGTTCTACACTCATGAAATCTTTCTATTAATAAGTAAAAATATACCAGTGATTAAATACAGAGAGAACATGTGCATTCGCTTTCTTTGTG
>NW_021872963.1:0-782 GCF_006229205.1 Suricata suricatta | reverse complement strand
CCTTCTGTGGCAGTGGTATGGATTCAGTCTACTTGATTTATTATTATTTTTTTAATGTTTATTTTTGAGAGAGAGACACACACACAGAGTGCGAGCAGGGGAGGAGCAGAGAGAGGGAGACACAGGATCCGAAGCAGCCTCTAAGTTCGGAGCTGTCAGCAGAGCCTGAGGCAGGTCCGAATTCCTGAACTGTGAGGTCATGACCTGAGCTGAAGTCTGACGCTTAACTGACTGAGCCACCTAGGGTCCCCTACTTGATTTATTAATAAAAACACTGACTGTATGTGTTATTGTATGTTCAGAAGACTGGAAATGCAAAGATGCAAAGTTATGATCTTTGTCTTGGGTGGGGTAGGTTGTAGTTGAGAGGAGCTTTCCTCAAAATATGGTCCCCAGGCCAGCTCCTCAGTATCACCTGGGAACTTGCTAGAAGTACAGATTCTTACTGAGTCAGAATTTTTACTCTAACAAACCCTGTAGTCTTTTCTGACCAACCTTCCTGGTGGTTCTGATGCCTGCTAAAGTTTGCTAACTCCTGTCTGGGAGGGAAGTTGGGTGTATGCAGAGATCTGTGGGACAGAGAAGCTGTGGTGAGTGCCAGGGAAGCTTTTTGGAAATGAATGGCTCCACCTGAATCTTACAGGATGAGTGGGACTTGGTAGGTGAGGCAGTGGGGAGGGGTGTCCTGAGGAGGGAGGGTGTGTGTAGGCCGTTTAGGAATTTTCAGAGCATGTGGCTGAAGGATGCTCTGGCAAATAGAGTGAGCTGAGAAGAAGAGGTGG
>NW_021872962.1:0-782 GCF_006229205.1 Suricata suricatta | reverse complement strand
GGCTCTCCTTCTCTCTCTCTCAAATACAAACGTTAAAAAATATTGTATTTTTATATATGGGCAATGAACATGTAGACAAAAATTAAAAATATTACAACATTTACAACCAGTCAAAAGAGTGAAGTAGCTTAGCTGCTTTTTAAACAGATTTATTAAAATATCAATCACGTACCAGACCATTCATTAACGTGCAGCTACAATTCAGTAGTTAGTATGTGCTCAGTTACGTGTGAATAATCACCAGAGTCAATTTTAGAACATGTTTATCAACTCACAAAGAAATTCCATACCCTTGAGTTAGCAACCCTCTATTCCTTGCATTCTTAGCACCACCACACCATCCCTAAACAGCCACTAATTTTTTATCTGTCCCTGTAGATTTCTCTTTTCTGGGTTTCATATACAGGGAATCATATAATATGTGGTCTTTTGTGACTGACTTCTTTTGCTTAGCATGACGTTTCATGTAAACATTCACCCTTGTTACATTTATTAGTGGTTTTTTTTTTTAACATTTGTTTATTTTTGAGAGACAGAGCATGAGTGGAGGAGGGGCAGAAAGAGCTGGAGACACAGAATCTGAATGGGCTCTGAGCTGTCAGCACAGAGCCTGATATGGGGCTCAAAACCAAGAACCGTGAGATCCTGACCTGAGCTGAAGTCTGACACTTAACCTACTGAGCCACCCAGGCACCCCTGTTATGTGTATGAGTACTTCACTTATTTTTATAACTAAATAAAATCCTACTGTGTGAATTTACCACATTTATTTATCCAGGCAT
>NW_021872961.1:0-782 GCF_006229205.1 Suricata suricatta | reverse complement strand
GGAAGCAGCTGGTTTAGGGGCCAGCATTTGGACATAAGGAATGATGTTATTGGGCACCAGATAGAGGCCTTCTAGAAAAAAGGGCTCTTGGTCCTCCAACCTCACAGGGTCCCTTTCTTATTTCATGGATCACAGTTAATCTGCCTCTGGTGTCTTTACATGAGCTAGGATTTATCTCTGAGGACACTAGGCTTCGTTTTTCATTTGTTTTTCTTTCTTTATGCTTTACACATTAATATAGTGCCCAATATACCTTACCATCTTGCAAGTGTTTATTTTAGGGGTGTGTGGTTGTGAGTCTTATTGAGACAGATGAATTCTGTCACCTTTTATTGTCTTTCCTTTTCAGAAACAATTTTCATAAATACTGAATTATTTCAGTAGATTAAGATTTTTTTTCAATTTTTCTCCAACAGTTCTGTTTTCATAAAGGAATAAAACTAATTTTAAAATGATCCATACAACTTATATTTATGCATCAGAGCTTCTGATAGATTTCAGACTATGAAGGTAGATAAAATGTTTTACTGTGCTATCAGGTTTTTTTTTTTTAAGTTTATTTATTTTGAGTGAGAGAGAGAGAGAGAGAGAGTGAGCGAGCACAGGCATGCAAGGAAGAAAGAGGGAGGGAGAAAAAATCCCAAGCAGGCTCCACGCCATCAGCATGGAGACTGTCATGGGGCTCGATCCCACAAACTGTGAGATCATGACCCAGGCTGAAATCAAGAGCCGGATGCTTAACCAACTGAGCCATCGGGCGGCCCTGTGCTCTCTCGCTCTCT
>NW_021872960.1:0-782 GCF_006229205.1 Suricata suricatta | reverse complement strand
AAATATTTCACAGGCAATGGGAGGAATAACATTGGGAGAGTAGGAAAATGACAAAGAGAAATCTCTTGGATATCAGATATCACAAAGCTTGATAGAGCGAATTACATAAATTGTACAGAGAGGTTAAAACAAACAAACAAAAAACGAAATTCCAGGAGAACAATAGAAGAGGCATGTTCTGCTTCCACAATTCAATCAAAGAATCAACATTTGGCTCAGGCTCTTGGCTTTGAAATTATGGGCACTCATTCAGCCCAGAACAATTGACCTTTTTTTAGCTGCCATCCCAGAAAATCTCATCAGAGCAAGTTTTATGTCTTTGTTCCTCAGGCTGTAGATGAAGGGGTTCAGCATGGGCGTGACCACTGTGTACATCACCGAGGCTACAGCACTGGAGTGGGAGCTCTGGGTGGCAGCGGAGCTAAGGTACACTCCCAGGATGGTACAATAAAACAAGGAGACAATGGAGAGCTGAGACGCACAGATGGAAAATGCTTTATACTTGCCCTGAGCTGATGAGATCCCATGTATGGACGAAACTATTTTAGAGTAAGAGTAAAGGATCCCAATGAAGGGACCACCAGCCAGGAACACACCTGCAAAATATACCATCATGTTATTGAGAAAGGTGTCAGAACAGGCAAGTTGGATTATCTGATTGAGTTCACAGTAAAACTGGGGGATTTCTAAGACTGTACAGAAAGACAGTGGCAGCACCATTAAGCTTTCTGACAAGGAATGCAGGGCACTCAGGACCCAGGACCCCAGAACCAGCAGTCCAC
>NW_021872959.1:0-1608 GCF_006229205.1 Suricata suricatta | reverse complement strand
ACAGACATAGCTTCTGAGGCTATTGATTAAAATCCAGACTCCTGTCCCCCCTTGCAGGGTTTCTGAGTCAGTGTTTCTGGGATGGGACCAAGGAATCTGTATCATCATCATCATCATCATCATGATTTTAAAGTCCATTCTCTAGCTCATCAGGCTGGGATAAACCCAGATTGAAAGGCATGGCTTTCTTCCCTAATTAATTTGTATGTGAAGACTGAGGGTGTGATGTCTCTTGTTGCAGTCCACCCAGAGTCTAGCCCAGTGCTGAGCTCACGGCTGGTGCACAGTACGCACGTGTTGAAGGCTGCAGGCAATTCTCTTATAAGAAACCCTTCACAATGTGAAGACTTGCTCACTAATCCATCCCTGTAGTTATGTTTGCAATCTTAAGAGCTGATTTTTTTCTTAAAGCAGAGGCATGTCTCTGTTCAGGATCTTAATGACAAAACAAAAGCATCCTGAAAGAAGAACTGAAAAACTATAATTACTTTTTGAAGCACTTTGGGCCATACCTTCCTCCCTGAATGTTGCTTTGATAAAGATGTATGAAGTTACACTGTTTATCAATACTTCTCAGCTGCTCAGTGGAATCAGCTAGGAGCTTAAAAGGTACCCATGCTTGGGTTCCATCCCCAAGGCTCTGTTTAATTGGTCTGAGATGTGGCCTAGGCATTAGGATTTTAAAACATTTCCTAGGTAGTTTATTTTTTTAGGTATATTTATTTATTTTGAGAGAGACAGAGACAGCATAGGTGGGGGAGGGATAGAGAGAAAGAGGAGAGAGAGAATCCTAAGCAGGCTCCATGCTGCTAGTGCAGAGCCCAAAGTAGGACTTGAACCCATGAAACTGGAATCATGACCTAGGCTGAAACCAAGAGTCAGATGCCTAACTGACCAAGCTACCCAGGTGTCCCCCAAAATTCCCTAGCAATTCTAATGTATGACAAGGTTTGCAAATCTCTGATCTAGAAGGTGTAGAACTCCTTGGAGAGCAGAATGAGAGATTCATTTCTGGAGTCTTATAGGGAATCCTTGTGACTAGAGATGGAAAGTCCCCTGGATTCTGTGACCCAAGACTCCTCTGAAATCTGAATCTAAAATATAACTTATATAAATAAATAAATAGATATATACATACAATATCTGAAAATTTCATGTATATCAAATAATAGGCCATTTTTTCCCTACCCCTTTAATAAGAACAATTTTCCTGACTAAAAACATGGTGCATGATTAACATAAACTATTGGGTTTATGTAGAACAGTATAAAATAGGTTAAAAATCTTTCCAAATGTTAGGCTACAGAAGAAATAACTGTTACTATATCTAGCACACATCTTTCCATTCCTTCCTCTGTACCCATATGAACATGTAGCCTAGACATACAGTTCAATGTCATATATAATCAGTTCTGGTCTGTGTATTTTGTCTAACAGTATGATATGGATAAGTTTCCTTAAATCTACATAATCATTCTTATGAGATTTTTGCCAAATTCAAGCTCTAATTGCATCTGATAACAACATCTACTTTGTTGTTAAAACTTGATATATATATATTTAAAATAAAGGGCAAACAACAGAGGATTCCACTGTCCAAGGAGCCCA
>NW_021872958.1:0-782 GCF_006229205.1 Suricata suricatta | reverse complement strand
TTTTTCCTGTGTACGATGCAGCTCTGTCTTTCTTTTCACTATTCAGATGCTCTGACATATTTCTAATTCCAGGAGTATTTATTCAGTGTATTGTTTCCACAAAAAGAAATGGGTGCGACAGACCACGCGTGTCCAAGGGAGTGTCCAAGGGAGTGTCCACAGGCTCCACCAGTGAAGAAACACAAAGCAGGAAAGGTCTTTTCTTTCTTTCTGATTTCCATATAGATAAACAGGCTAGGGCGAGGTAGGGGTGGCTCTATTTTAAGGAGTCATGTTTGTTTGGTTAACATAGGCTCATTGTGACCCTTCTTTCTGTCCTCTCTCCCTCCCTCCCTCCCTCCTTCCTTCCTTCCTTCTCTCCTTCTCTCCCTCCATCCCTCCTTCCCTCCTTCCTCCCTCCCCCTTCCTTCCTTTCCTTTCCCTTCTTCCTCCTTCTTTTTTCTTCCATCAATCCTTATTTTTCTACATAGTTTCTTATTAAAGTATAGTCAACATACACTGTTATATTAGATTCCAATGTACAGCACAGTGACCCAGCCGATCTGTATGTTAGCAATGCTAACAATGTCATCACTATCTGTCGTCAATCCTTATTTCTAATGAAAAGATCTAGAAAACAAACATACAAATTTCAATAATCTTATAGACATCCCTTAGATTATGTCTGGTAAATAAAATCCCCAAATCATATCATTTGACTTTTTAAAATTGACTTTATCTTTTTAATGTTTATTTATTTTAAGAGAGAAAGAGAGTGCATGGGGGAGGTGGCAGAGAGAGAG
>NW_021872957.1:0-782 GCF_006229205.1 Suricata suricatta | reverse complement strand
TAACAAAAACAATAAGATACCTAGGAATAAACCTATCCAAAATGTTGAAAGATCTATACTCTGAAAACTATAGAACACTTGGAAATAAATGGAATAGTACACAGAGAAGTGAAAAAGCATTCCATGCTCATGGATTGGAAGAACAAATATTGATAAAATGTCAATACTACCCAAGCAATCTCCACATTTAATGCAATCCTTAACAAAATACTGCCAGCATGTTTTGGAGAGCTAACACAAACAATCCTAAAATGTGTATGCAACCAGAAAAGACTCCAAATACCCAAAGCAATTCTGAAAAAGAAAAACAAAACTGGAGGAATCATGATTTTAGATTTTAAATTATACTACAAAGCTGTAGTCATCAAGACAATATGATACTGGCACAAAAACAGATGCATAGATCAATGAAACAAAATAGAAAAACCAGAGATGGACACGCAAATGTATGGCAAACTAATCTTTGACAACGCAGAAAAGAATATCCGATGGAAAAAGTCACTTCACCATATGGTGCTGGAAAAACTAGACAGCAACTTGCTGTCTTTATTACACGATACACAAAAGTGAATTCACAATCGATGAAAGACCTACATGGAAGACAGGAAACCATCAAAATCCTATATTACAACACAAGTAGCAACCTCCTTCACCTCACCTGGGACAATTTCTTACTAGACTTTTCACCTAAGGCAAGAGAAATGAAAGCAAACGTGAACTACTGGGATTTCATCAAGATAAAAACTATCTGGACAATGTAGAAAACAGTCAACAAAACTAAA
>NW_021872956.1:0-782 GCF_006229205.1 Suricata suricatta | reverse complement strand
CATTTATTTAAATAAGTGAGTTAAATCCATTTACTTTTATAGATAGGATCAAAATGTGTGGTCTTGTTTCTGTTACACTAATTTATATTATATATTCTCATGTCTTGGATATTAAAAATGTCAGCATTATCTTCTATGCATTTATGTGCACGTGTGTATTTCTAAAAGTTAGAAAGGTTTGTTTTTCTTCTTGAGTGATTACAGTTGGGCACATGGCTGCCTAGCTAAACTAAACCTCTCAACCCTGCCTGTGGTTAGCCCTGGACTTGTGACCAAGTTCTGGCCAGTGGCCCCAGTTGGGAGCTATCTGAACTCACCGGTAGAGTGAATATTCCTGGTGAGGGTCCGGCAAGTTTGCACGGTCTCTTGCCCCCAGATAGCTCCCAAAACTTGCATTTTGCTTGAGCACCAAACCTCAGAGTGTTTTGCTTATTAGAGTCAGGAGCTGGCTGTCCCCCCACCCTGTCCCTGAGACATGCCCGCACCTGGTCAGGGAAAAGATAAGCAAGTAAACTAGATACACCCTAATGCAACACATAACTTTCCCCTAAGCAATACGGATAACTGAATACCTTCTGGGCCTGAATGCCTTTGTGATAGTCACTACTGCATAAAATGTATCAGTCATCTTTGGGACTGTGAGAGCAAGCAGATCTCCTGAGAACTTGTCTTTCTGGGAACTTTCTCTTAGAGTTATAAATGGCCTAATGACCCTTACTCATAAAAAAACTGACCTTTACTAAAGAATGCTGTTTGCCTCTTGGTTAAAGGACGCTTCCTTG
>NW_021872955.1:0-782 GCF_006229205.1 Suricata suricatta | reverse complement strand
TTGTGCTTAGATAGCTTTCATAAACAAGATTGTAGTAATGAGATATGGAAAGTGCTATGGAAATTAATTGTCTTAAGCATACATTGTGCATTTAAAAGAAACTCAAACACATTTAATATATTAATAAAAGAGTAAAATTCACCCAAAAAATGAAAAACAAATGAATAAATAAACATCCTGGACTATAAGATAAATAAATGCTTGCTATCTAAAAGCTAAATTTGCAGTAGAATATTCACTGAGAAAATAAAGGAATAGTCTGTATTCTTGATGTACAGACCAGACCTAACTATTATTTGTGTTACATTACACAAAATAGAAATAAATTAATTTTCCTCCTCCCTAAGAGCCTGAATGACTCCATTTAAAAGTATTTTCTCATTCTCTCCCAGAGATTCATATAGTTACAAATGAAAACAAAGGAAGGAGAACTTTCCTTGAAGGGCAAAGTAAGAATTACAACAGACATGTCAGAGACAATCATCTTATACTGTCCATTGAAAATTCAAGAGATTTTCTAGGAAAAGATAAAAACCAAAGAGAATTATTCTTCATTGATATGTTCTTACTGGTCCGAACTTGGTGCATGCCAATGGATATTGGAAGAAGAGGCAAAGGTGTGCTTCTGCCCTGGCCTTGCTCGCTTCCCCTCCCCCACCCATTATCTGGTGGATTCTCCTCGGGGAGGGGTCCCTAGAGTGACTGGTTGCAGGCTGGCCTGGATGTGAGATGAGGCCAACTTTGGGTTGAGAAAATTGAGAAGGGGTGTGGTGATGGGTGAG
>NW_021872954.1:0-782 GCF_006229205.1 Suricata suricatta | reverse complement strand
GTATCATGCTAAGCAAAATAAGTCAGGCAGAGAAAAACATATACCATATGTTAGCACTCATAGGTCTAACAGGAAAACAGGAGAAACCTAATGGAGGACCAGCGGGAGGGGAAGAGAGAAAGAGAGTTGGGGAGAGAGAGGGACACAAAACTTGAGACACTATTGAATGCTGAAAATGAACTGAGGGTTGAAGGGGAAGGGGGAGGGGGGAAAAGAGGTGGTGGTGATGGTGGAGGGCACTTATGGGGAAGAGCACTGGGTGTTGTATGGAAACCAATTTGACAATAAACTATTAAAAAAAAAAAAAAAACCTTGATTCCTAGGGTGCCTGGGCGGCTCAGTTGGATGAATGTTGGACTTCAGCTCAGGTCATGATCTCAGAGTTCGTGAATTCAAGCCTCATCTCAGGCTTGCGGCTGTCAGCACAGGGCCTGCTTTAGACCCACTGTCCGCCCTCTCTGTTCCTCCCCCCCCCGCCCCGCCGACACTCTCAAAAATAAAACGTTAAAACACACACACACACTCACAACATTGATTCCTGAGCCCCATCCCCATAAACCAGCAGTATCAGGCTCCCATGGGATACAGTCTCCGCATATAGTGATTCTCCAGTGCAGCACCAGGACTGAGAACTGGTGCTTTCCAAAGGGACTTGGCCTGAGTCTTACATACTTTATTCCTGGCCCATTCCCACCCTGTGCCTCCCCACCTCCTGTTCCACCTTCCCTTGAGAATTTTACAGAAAATCAGAATGCGCCCCTTGCACTTCTGGATGTAGGGCC
>NW_021872953.1:0-782 GCF_006229205.1 Suricata suricatta | reverse complement strand
CTTTCCATTATGCTGCCTGTCATGTCGGTGTGATGCTTCTCTTTCAATGCCCTATTCCTAGCATTCTGCCAGAAAAGTTGCCAGAAGATTTTGGAGTAGTATCTTTGATACACATTCACAATTCTTACTGTGGTGATGGCACCGTTCCATGTCCCTTGCGGGGAAGTCACAGTGAGGGCATCTCAGAATACTCAGACAAGCATCCACAGCCCTTTCCACAAACCTGCCTCTCCTACGCGCAGGCATAATTACTTAAAAAAAAAATTCTGTCCAAGTTTCTATTTCCCCTCTAGATTGTTGTATACATTCTTATTTCTCAGTACAGAGCACAGTATCTAAATGGATCAATCTTTTTGGATGTGATTCTATACTACAAAAAGCTAGGCTTAGAGCCATGGTCCTTGAGTGCCATTTGCATAAGAAACAGCTGGCATGAGGTCTAGGAATCTGCCTTTTACCAAGTGTCCCAAGGGATTCCGATGCAGGTGATTCTTTTTTTTTATTTTTTTATTTTTTTATTTTTTTATTTAAAGCTTTTTTTTCCCATAATATTTTATTGTCAAATTGTTTTCCATACAACACCCAGTGCTCTTCCCCTCAAGTGCCCTCCACCATCACCACCACCTGTCTTCCCCCTCCCCCCTCCCCCCCAACCCTCAGTTCATTCTCAGCATTCAATAGTCTCTCAAGTTTTACATCCCTCTCTCTCCCCAACTCTCTCTCCCTCCTCCGTTCCCCCTGGTTCTCCATTAGGTCTCTCTTGTTTTCCTGCTAGACCTATG
>NW_021872952.1:0-782 GCF_006229205.1 Suricata suricatta | reverse complement strand
GAGGCTTAGAGACGGAGCCGGGAAGTCCGCCCGTGAGGAGGGCGCCTGCGGGCGGCCTCGCTTTCCTCGATGGGCCTAGAAACCCGGTGCCCCCCCACATATGCACGTGGTGATGACCTAGTGCTCCAGGACCGAGACGTGTTTCTGGGACGGCGCTGTGTCCTGCCCCCGGGTCTGTGCGCTGCTGCCGGCAGGTCTCGGGAACCGCCTGAGGCGTCTGTCAAGTTAGACAAAACACTGAGTGGGACCGACTTCTACCGTGAGCAGTGTTTCCAAATGATAACGGCTCTAACTGAAGCTTGGGGCAGAGACAGTTACCAGGTGTCTGTTTAGTTGCAAGACATAATTTACGGCATAAATGTGCCTAAGGCTGTTCTAAAATATTTCCAACGTTTATGTTAGAAATTAGTATATATAAATGCACATTTTTCCATGAGTGAGCAGTTAGAGTCTGAGGAATCGTACATAAAGCATGAAGCTGGAAGACCCGTTTTCTGGAACAGAACAGAGTCAAGCAGGACGGAGGGCACGGGAGGAAAGCACACACGTCTTCACAGACCGGCTTTCCCGTAAAGCGTGTCCACAGCGGGGTCCCTGTCCCTGCCGGAGCCCCGGGCATCACGGAGAGGGGCGGTCCCGCACTCGGCTGTTCCCGCCGCAGCCAGAACTCCTGCTGACCTGCACGCTGCGCCCCTGTGCCCCGCCGCCGCGTGCACCCCACCCCTGCGCACCACACCCTGCCGCCGGGTGCACCCCCCGCCCCTGCGCCCCCCGGCCCCGCC
>NW_021872951.1:0-782 GCF_006229205.1 Suricata suricatta | reverse complement strand
TGAAACGAAACAAAACTCAAAACTAAGAAAATAATCGAAAATATACAAGAGACATGAGCAAACATTTCAGGAAGAAAATAAATACATGGAGACTAAGCATATATTTAAAAAAAAATCCTAGCATTATTTATCAATAGGAAAATGGAAATGAAAATGAAAAGGATATACCATTATACAACTATTAGAATGGCTAAAATCCAAAACACTGGTAACACCACATGCTGGCAAGCAAGAGGACCTCCCAATGATTGCTGGTAGGACTATGTGATGATATAATCATTTTCAGGACAGTGTAGAAGTTTCTAATAAACTTGAACCTACACATGGTATTTAACTTAATAATTCCACTAAATGGTCTTTACCCAAGTAAATGGAAACTACGTGTTCATACAAAAACTTATATGTGCATATTTATAGCTTATAGGAGCTTTACTCCTAATAAAACTGTAAACAACCAAGTGTCTTTTAACAGGTAAATAAATAAACTGTTTTTCAATCAGGCAGTGGAACACTGAGCAATGGAAGAGAGCAAATTGCTGACTCATACAGAGACATAAATAAATCTTAAGCCGATTTTAGTAAGTGAAAGAAGTCAGATTCAGGAGGACAAGGCAACCGTACACAGAAAATAGATCAATAGTTGCTAGTGTTTAGGTATAGGAGGCAGCAGTGACTGCAAATGAGCTGTGCAGAGAAAACGTTAGGGTCATGTCACAACTGCTCTGTGTGTCACTGGAGTGATGGACACAGGATGGTGGGCTTATCAAAATCCTTATAAACTG
>NW_021872950.1:0-782 GCF_006229205.1 Suricata suricatta | reverse complement strand
TTACTCACAAGCAAACTTCCTCTTGAGAACAAAGATAGTTGAGTTGAGGTTGATGAAATCTTCAAGTTTCTGTGAAATTTATTGAGTTCTTTTTTGGTGCTTTTTTATTTTCCTCCATATTCTTATGAAGGGATAGCCCAGCTTTTATGATTGGATATCCCAATGATGAGGAATTTTCTACCTTTCAAAAATTTTGCTACCCTAAAGTGGACTAGATTTATCTGATTGAATTAAATTAACTTTATAGCAGGCCATAATCTAATATCACTAGGAGGAAATCTGAATTTACAGTGGAAATTCTACTTTAAGAGCAGCAGTTCTTATTATGTTAATAGCACAGTCAAAACACAATGCAGCATTTTTATGTAATGCAAACAAAGAAGTAAAGTAATAATTTGACTGTATTTTTATAGTGCAGGGAAATTGCAGGTTAGTAGTTAGTGTTAAGAAATGACCAAAGGCCAGAAGTTTTAATTTTGATGGAGACCAATTTACCAATTTTATCTTTAATGGACTGTGTTTTTTGGGACATTTCAAAAAAATCATTGCCTAGCCCATTCAGATTTATATATTACGTAGTTTTTGTATATATATATCATACTTTGATTAAAAGTTTTAAGCAGTCAATAAATTACGAAAAGCAACCAGTTTATAGTAATTTTATTTCTTTTTTACTAAAGATTGTTCCAAATTGAAATTTATATGGTCATCCTCATTAACATACGTTGTGACATTTTTCGGTTTTTTGTTTTAGGTTTTTTCTTTATTAAAATGGTTATACA
>NW_021872949.1:0-782 GCF_006229205.1 Suricata suricatta | reverse complement strand
GAAGTCGGACACTTCACTGACTCAGCCACCCAGGTGTCCCAAATATATATGTGATTGTATACATTCTCTGACATTTCAGAGAAGATGAAACAAAAGCCATAAACATAAAAAGAAATATTACATTACATTTGTGACCAAGAAACCACAAATGCAGACCATAAGGAAGTGTGGGTTTGCACCTGTTTGATCGGCAAAACTAAGGCCGCCTGGTGCTACCAGGTGATGGAAGAGGTCACTGCGGCTGCCCCCTCCCTCCCCCTCCTCTCCATCCCCTCCCTCGCCTGCCTCCCCACACCCTGCAGGCCACCACTGTCTCTGCATCTCTCTCCACAGACTTCCAGGAGCTCCTGGATGTTTCCCTTCGTGTTCCGGCCCTCACCCCATCCATTCCCCACCAAGTGGCAGCTCTGCACAGTTTTTTCTAAACCTGACTCAGGGCTCCCTCCCCTCTGTAACTCTCGGGGCTGGTTTTCGAAAGAGCCCAACCTGGCCCCTCGCTCTGGAGTGCCCCTTGGCCGCCTCGCTCTGTCACGGCACACGACACTGTCCTCCACAGCTGTCCTGCTCTTTGCAACCCCCTGGGGAGGAACGAAGGGACCACACCCCTTCCTCAGCTGGGTCAGGTCGGCCCAGGGGTGACAGGACTGCGGCAAAGGGAAGTGTGCTCAGTGACTGGACATCAACCTGTAGCATCATGAGTGTATCTGTGACCAGGACGTGGCTTAAAGGCAGCTGCTCGATTTCAGGGCTCCCCAGCCACCGTGTTCCCAGGCGTGCACACG
>NW_021872948.1:0-1609 GCF_006229205.1 Suricata suricatta | reverse complement strand
CACTTGCTCTTTACAGTACCTGGTTCCAATACAGTTATATGAAAACTCATCTCTTCAGATTAGAATGTGGATGCTCAGTGCAAAAATAAAATAGAAACAGTTAACCCATGCTTTCTAAATGTAACTGCATTGTTAGAACTCTATTTATTACAACTTTTTAAAATGAGGAAGACCTAAAAACATTAGTTATGTTTTTTCAGTTCAACAGTAACCAACTCTTTTTCTAAAAAGATAGTCTAATCATTGTAATAGGTCAGAAAATTCCATGTTAAACTGTTAATCACTTTTCAGCTTCAAATATGCTTAAAATAGATAAATATTTATTTATTTTAGGAGATAGAGAAAAGAAGCCCCTAGAAGAGTGACACACTTCATATTAAATGCCAGTTATGGCTAAGGATGTAGATTTATCTGGATTTCATTTTGAAATTTTTAATTTCAAATTAGGTGTCAACCTGGGATTCTAAATTGCTACTACTTTTGCCATTTTTTTCTCAATATATACTTCATCGTTGATCAATAGTCATTAGTGAACTCCTTAAAAAATATTACTATATCTGCTCCAGAGGCATAGAGAAAGGAGTGACTCATTCTTTGCTGAAAGTAGCTACAGAGAAGAGTAACATTTAAAATACAAATAATATACCGATCATGTAGATTCAGTAATAGGAAACGTAGAAACATATAATGTATTTCAGCCTTGAAATTAGTAAGACCCTGAAAAAGCTTAGGAATAAGGATTTATAAATCAAAGCATGCTGTCTATTCCAGGGCTTTGTTCTCTCTCTCTCTCTCTCTTGGAACACTTTATAGTCAGATATCAACATAGCCCTCACCCTTCCATCCTACAAGTTTCTACATGTCACATTATTAGTTAGCTCTTCCTAACATCAAATAGTAGACCATCCCTGCCCCACTCATCTATCACTACTCTATTTCTCTTATTTTATCTTGTATTTTTTTCATAGCTTTTATTACTGCCTGCGGTTCTATATATTCAGTTTTATTTTCTTTGTTGTCTGTTTTCCTCACTGGAATGCAAGCTTCACAAGGGGAGTAACTTCATCCTTTTTTTTAGAACTACTATATTCTCAGTTTCTGGGCATATAGTAGGCACCTTATAAATGCTTGTTAAATGAATGAGTGAACAAATGAAGCACTAAATATCGTGCCCAGTACATAATAAATGTTCAAATTACTAATGCTTTTTGTTGCCGTCATCCTCCTCATTTTCATTTTATTTCTAAAACACAAAATGCTTTGAAGCTTCTCAATTGTCTATATGGGGATATATGCAAATCATATAAAAATAAAGAAAACTATTTTGACACTCAAAATAAGGAACTCTAAGATCATATATCATGTGAGTTAGAGTTAATTTAGAACAAAACCTTAAGCTATTGTTTTAATTTCAGTTAATTTGATGGTCTGTTTAACTCAGCAATTTGATATTTTATTGAATGAAATTCTCTACAGTTACAGAATCAAACTTGACATATTTAGAAATGAACAGGAAAGTCTAGAGAGAATATAATATTTGAAAATTGTAAGAGACAAAAATAATATTAGCTGCTAATACTGAAAATAAAGTTGCAGCATTAATAAGACA
>NW_021872947.1:0-782 GCF_006229205.1 Suricata suricatta | reverse complement strand
TCCTTCATCAATACTTGAAAAAACACATGAGATTTAAATTCTACATCATGACATCATGAATGAGGCACCACTTTCATATCAAATGTACACCAGACAGTGCATGAAAGAAGGTAACTTTGAAGACATATTTAGAAAAATATAATTGAACATCAAATGTCAATATATGTCACCGAATTCACACTGGGAAGTAGTACATCAGTCTCTATTCAGAAATATATCAAAATACTGATGATAATGAATAATACAAATTTAAACTCGATGTATATGCACTTATACCTCAAATGATTAAATGGATTTGTTGTCGGGAGCCATTCTGACTCCCAAGTTGAGAATTCTCCTTGTGAGGTAGAGGCAGGTTTGCAAGGTCTCCTTCCATCAGATGATGACCCACTCAGTTGTTTTTGCCTGAGCACCAAGCCCCCCTCCCACAAGGTCCCTTGTTGATTGGC
Source organism: Suricata suricatta (assembly GCF_006229205.1). Taxonomy (NCBI): domain Eukaryota; kingdom Metazoa; phylum Chordata; class Mammalia; order Carnivora; family Herpestidae; genus Suricata; species Suricata suricatta. Next base: position 333 of record NW_021872947.1, on the reverse strand, counting down.
ATATGGAGTGACGTGTCCCCTTATTCTGGCCCTAATACATGCTGATTGCACCTTGTGGAGGAACTTATTATAGGAACTTCTTCTTTTGTGATTATGGAAGCAACCATTGCATTTCCTGAGAATCCTGTTTTTCTTATGCTTCTCAAGGAAACAGGCTATTGACCCCTGCTCACGAAGAAATAAATTTTGCCTTTGCTATGCTAGAAACATTGTCTTCTATTTGAATGCTGAGGATACCTCCCTGCCCCAGATGATTAGCATCTAGATCCCTTATATCAATCACTATTGATAAAGATTACGCATGAATCTTCTACAGATCTATGTTCTGCTAAA
>NW_021872946.1:0-782 GCF_006229205.1 Suricata suricatta | reverse complement strand
GACTGAGCCACCTGTACAGGCACCCCTCTACGTATCAGGTTCTCATGTGAATTAGAAATTCACAACAGTGATGTCGAGATCAGGTTTTGTCTGATTCAGGAGTTAGAATGGGAAACTGAGTCTGCATTTCTAAGAAGGTATTAGCAAATAACAAACAGGTAGAATTCCATGGAAAGAATTATCAAAGAACAAGAAATGAGTGGGGTTTATATGCAATCCAGATTGTACAGGTTCACACAAGACAGCCAATAGCAGTACTTTCTGAGCATTAGAAATGACTAGATTTCAAAAGTTAACATACATCAATGCACGCCCACGCACACACACACACACACACACACACACACACACAAACACACACACACAAATAGTCTTGGGGACATATTATTCTTCCCCTTTGTAGAATATTTTGTCTTGCATCCAGTAAATGTAAGAAAGTAGATGTTTTTTTCAGTAGTCATTTCACTAAGTTGAGACAGAGAAACAACAAGTGGGCAGAGAGACATTGGGAAAGATCAAATTCTACATGGGGCTCTGCACTGAGAGTACAGTCTGCTGACGAGTCTCGATCCTATCTCTGTGTATTCTGGTTCTTTCATGTGTCATGGAGGAATTACACAACTTCCTCCCCTCATGGGAAAAATGTAGTCTGTTGTTTTCCATGTCACTCGTTTATAAATTCATTCCTTGGAGTGTTATTTTATGTGGATTTACAAAGTTCTAGAGTCCAGGTCAGCTGGTGCAGTGGTCCCTGAACGATGGAAGGTATCAGTGAAAAAGAG
>NW_021872945.1:0-782 GCF_006229205.1 Suricata suricatta | reverse complement strand
TTGTGATCTGAAAGTGTGCATGGTATGATCTCTATTCATTTATACTTATGGAGGGCTGCTTTATGTCCCAGTATGTGATCCATCCTGGAGCTTTTGCCATGTGCACTTGAAAAGAAGTTGAATTTCCTAACTTCAGGATGCAGAGTTCTAAATATATCTATCAGTTCCATCTGTTCCAATATGTCATTCAGGTCCATTGTTTCCTTAGTGATTTTCTGTCTTGTTGATCTATCCATTGCTGTCAGTAGCGTATTAAAGTCCCCTGCAATTAGCACATTCTTATCAATAAGATGGTTTCTGTCTGTGATTGTTTTATGTATTTGGGAGCTCCCCAGTTTGGCGCATTGATATTTATAATTGTTAGCTCTTCCTGATGGAGAGATCCTGTCATTATTATATAATGTCCTTTTTCATCTCTTGTTATTACCTTTACTTTAAAGTCCAATTTGTCTGATATAAGTATGGCTACTCCGCCTTTCTTTTGGCTTCCAGGAGCATGATAGATATTCTCCGTCCCTTTATGTTCAATTGCTGTGGTTGAGGTCAAGGATCATCAAGACAGTATGGTAATGGCACATAAACAGACATATAGACTGATGGAATAGAATAGAGAACCCAGAACTGGGCCCACGAATGTACGGTCAATTAATTTTTGACAAAACAGGAGAGTATCCTATGGAAAAAGGACTGCCGCTTTAGCAGATGGTGCTGGGAGAACTGGACAGCCACATGCAGAAGAATGAAACTAGACCACTTCCTTACACCATACACAAAAATCAACT
>NW_021872944.1:0-782 GCF_006229205.1 Suricata suricatta | reverse complement strand
TGTCAAAAGGTTTGAAGATCTGACTAAATAGACTCTCAGGTTATTATAAAATAATATTTAATTATCAATTTAACTAAAGCAACAATAGAAGGTTTTAAAGGCAAATACTGAAAGTTACATAGGTCTGAACAAAATTTAGCATTTTTAGTATTGAGAAGACTGTGTTTTCTTAAGTAATCAAAGATCTGATAAAAACAGGTAAAGAAACAGTAAATTATGTTGGTACAACTCAAACTCTTGGTTCTCCAGATTGATTATCCAAAAGTTTAAAACAAAAAGCAATAGGGGTGCCTGGGTGACTCAGTCGGTTAAGTGTCCAGCTTCGGCTCAGGTCATGATCTCACAGTTCGTGGGCTCGAGCCCCACATCAGGCTCTGTGCTGAGAGCTAGCTCAGAGCCTGGAGCCTGCTTCAGATTCTGTGTCTCCCTCTCGCTCTGACTCTCCTCTGCTCACACTGTTCTCCCCGCCCCCCCCTCTCAAAAATAAATAAAACATTAAAAAATTTTAGAACAAAAAGCAATAAACTTCATATTTTTATTATCAAGAGCAGATCTATAATCCAAGAAAATTTGTCCTTTTGTTTTCCATAATATTTTATTGTCAAATTGTTTTCCATACAACACCCAGTGCTCCTCCCAAGTGCCCTCCACCATCACCACCACCTGTCTTCCCCCCCAACCCTCAGTTCATTCTCAGCTTTCAATAGTCTCTCAAGTTCTGCATCCCTCTCTCTCCCCAACTCTCTCTCCCTCCCCCGTTCCCCCTGGTTCTCCATTAGGTC
>NW_021872943.1:0-782 GCF_006229205.1 Suricata suricatta | reverse complement strand
GGAGAAGCGGACAGAAGCAGGGAGTGTCCCCCCCGGAGCCTCATCAGGCAGGCCAGAGGACTCGCTGGTCAGTGATGGTCACGTCACCCCCGGGTTAGGCACAGGGCCCAGGTTCTGCCAAGCTGCTATTTCCTCCTTAGTCGGGAATAAGGATCCGCTGGGGACAGACCCCGAGGCTGCCCCGCTGTCCTGCTTCCCAGCACCCCTCCCGAGACGACTCCAGCATCCCCAGTGAGCGGTCTGCCTGCACCGCGGGCCACCCTCCCTGCCTCGGTGCTCGTCCCCTGCAGCTGTGCCCTCGGCCGGTTCCCGGAGGCGGGCGTGTCTAACCCGCCCCCACGGGCAGCACAGGAGGGCCAGCCCCCCACGGCCTTGGTAGCAGGCCGTCACCCCCGCCCCCCACGGTCTGACACGTGACTGGCCTCTCCGTGCTGTCTGGCTCAGCCCACCCGTCTCTTCCGCAGCCTCACTGACGCCCGCGAAGCCCACCCCTGCTCCCCTGAGGCTCGTTTCTGCTTCCAAGCTAGGGCCGGACCCGGTGTCCCTGCCGCGCTTTCAGATGAGCCACAGGCCCGTCACCTGCTCCCTTGTGTCCCTGTGGTCCTTCCTGGTCTGCCCTTGCAGAGCCGTGAGTGGGGCAGGGGCGGGGAGGGGATACCAGAGACCCCAGGCAGGGATTCGGGCTTTTCCTCATTTTCAAGTTTGGGCACACTGTGTCTTTTACGCTAGCGGCCTGGTTTTATACGGTGCAATCTCCCCCTCTTGTCCCTCTGTATCGTCTC
>NW_021872942.1:0-782 GCF_006229205.1 Suricata suricatta | reverse complement strand
TTTTTTAACTCATCAGTTGATTCTTTGATGCTTTTTTCAACCCCGGCGATTAATCTTATGACAAGCTTTTTAAATTCTTGATCTGATATGTTGCCTAGATGTGCCCTGAGCAATTCTGTGGCTGTGACTTCTTCCTGGAAGTTCTTCAGAGGAGAGTTTCTTCGTTTTGTCATTTTTGCTAGTTTTCTGTCTCTTGTCACCTTTAGAAAGCTCATTGTACTCTGCGCACCTATTAGTATTTCTCTGTTAAAGGAGGCTTATTGACTGTCCAGGGCTTGCCTTTTCAGGAAATATTCTCTTAATGATATCTCTCAGTTTCTCTTGTTGTGCCTGTGAGTATTTTATTTCCCTACTTTGCAATATTTGGGACTAGTCTTCTTGCACACTTTGGCTTGTTTCTTGGTGTAGTTTTAAGAAGGAAAACAGACTGAGAAACACCGAGGGAACAGAAGCACACATACACGCAGACAAATCAAACAAAGAAACACGTTGCAGGGGGGAAAGAAAAGAAAGAAAATGGGAGGGAAAAAGACGAAAAGAAGAGAAGAAGAGATAATAAAAAGAAAAGAGAAAGAAGAAAAGAAAAAAATATATAAAAGGGGGTCGGAGACAACAAAGGACAGTAGACCGTTTAAAAGTGTGCGACCAGTTTAGGGGAGAGGTAAGGATGAGATACAGGAAATATATCTGGATTGCAAGAAGGTGAAAAAGTAAGGGAGAAAGGAGAAAGGAAAATAAGGAGTAAAATTTAAAAGAATTGAGTAAAGAAAAAGGAAAAAGGA
>NW_021872941.1:0-782 GCF_006229205.1 Suricata suricatta | reverse complement strand
ATCCTACATAGGTATGTACTTGCATTTGGGTTCTGCCCAAATATTTGGGGCAAGGAAGCTGGTGAGTATATGGCTGTTTCTCATCATGCTTGAGCCCTTACAGTATGATTAACTCGAAATCTCATAAGGATTGGAATCTGTGTGAGCTGGTCTCTGCGCATGGCCCTTAATTTCTCCTTCTGAGTTCATTAGCCACTGACTCAGTCCCCTTTCTTCTGCTCACAGCAGACATTGAATAATCTCTAGTTGTTATTGATATATATGTTTTATAGTATGGGGCTCTAGAAGTAAGAAAAGTTTACTTATTGTAGAAGAATATCAGCTCATGGGAGTAGTAGAGGGTCTGATTTGGTAGTATTTGTCCCAGGACTGCCATGGGAATTCATAATGCCTGGTTACTCCATAAGTTTGAAAGAGGAGTATCCCTTGGATCTCAGGGGATGAAGGTACAGTCCTTCATTCATTCAATAAATATTTCCTTAGCACCTTGTATGTGCTGGGTACTATTCAAACAGACAGTGAGCAAACCAGGAGTTTAAATTCTGACTTAATTGGTTTAGTGTAAGACCTGAACATTGGTATTTTTTAAAGCCTTTCCGATGATTCTAATGTGCTGCCAGTTTTGAGAATCACAGTTATAAATGAAGCATTTTGGGAATTGCAAGGCATTATAGAAGTAAAAAGTAACTATTAGTATTCCCTCCCTGTTCCTTCATTTTACTTCCTGCATTAAGGGTGTGGTAAATGTGTGGGCCATATTCTTTTCAGGCCTTGTCACTCTA
>NW_021872940.1:0-782 GCF_006229205.1 Suricata suricatta | reverse complement strand
TACATTCACAGTAGTGCATTGAGTTTTCTCTCTAAAAAAACTTCCTTTATCTGAGATAGCCAAATCAAGACTAATGCATTGGTGGAATACTCACTGTGTTTTTGAATTTTAGATGGTTTAAGTAGAGAGAAAAGATAAATGCTCTAGATTACAAACAAATACTTTATAACATTTCTGAATATCACAGATTTCTTAATCTTGGTAAGCAACCATAAAAGGAAGAACAATGTTTTTAACAAGAGTCACAAAACTATAATTTCAAAGTGAGTTATGATCTTATTCATGATGACACAACCTGAAATCTAAAGCAGTATTGCTATAGCAGTCAATCTAATGTTCGGCGGGAGAGTCTCAGCTTGAGCGGGTTTCTCTTGTATGGGTGCAACTGCCATAGTTGCCCCTCCGGGTTGATGGAGCCTTTTGGGACATGGAAGGGTTCAGCTGGTCTCACGTGTGTGTAGTGAATCCAGGCTGCTATTCCATCCACCTTTAAGGCGGTTGGAGTGGTCAACAGGATGATATAAGGTCCTTTCCACCTCGGCTCAAGGTTTTCTTGCTGATGGCATTTGACATAGACCCAGCAGCCAGGCTGGTACTGGTGAGGCTCTGGAGGTGGACTTAATTCATAGAGAGCACATAATTTTGGCCATACACGTTTGTGCGACCATTGAATAGCTCGGGTTTCTAGCAACAGATTGTTATCCTCTATGTCCATTAGGGCTGCTGCCTGGAGGTTTGGGATAATAGGGGCAGGTTTTCCATACATAATTTCAAAGGGAGTT
>NW_021872939.1:0-783 GCF_006229205.1 Suricata suricatta | reverse complement strand
GAGAAGGCATTCGGGCTCCAACTCCGTCACGTCCCCAGGGGGTGAGCAAGAGTGTGGGGAACTGCGGGGGAGCTGGACCAGGTGGGAGTCCCTGGAAAGAATGAGTGTCCATCCGGGCACACGGGGTGCCACGCCCAGGCCTCTGCTCTGGGGGCCCGAGGGCTGCTGACCGAGTCGGAGGGTGTCGTGGGGTGCTGGACGCGGCTGTGGCGGGACCGGGGCGGGGGTGGGGAGGTAGGCACCTGCCGTGGAGGTGAGATCACCATCCTCTGCTCCTGGGACAGCTGCTAGGCGTGAAGAAAGCGGAAGAGGTGACCCCGCGCCCCTGGCAAATGAGAAAACTGAGGAAGGCGTGGGTGTGTCGGGGAGCGAGGACCCCATGGGACCCGAGATGCCCTGCAGGCACCGAGCTGGTAATATTAAGTAGGTTTGGGGGTGTGCCTGGAGCCCAGAGGGATGTCTACACTGGAGGAGGGAATCCGTCATCGGGTCCCACAGGGGACACGGGGCCGAGAAGCGTCACGTGGGGAGAGGTCCTCCCCCGTGAATCCCAGGGCAGGGTCCCTCCTGCGCTTCCAGCCTCTGGGGCTCCAGGCGTCCTGGGCTTGTGGCTGCACCCCTCCAGTCTCTGCCTCGTCCTCACATGGCTTCTCCCCTGTGTGCTGCATCTCTCTGCTTCTCTGCTTCTCTCTTCCAAGGACACTGTGATTGGATTCAGGGCCCGCCCTGAGGACCCAGGCTGATCTCCCCATGCCAAGGTCCTGACTCACACCTGCAGAGACC
>NW_021872938.1:0-783 GCF_006229205.1 Suricata suricatta | reverse complement strand
TTTTTTTTTACTGTTGTGTTTGGATTCTTTTCTCTTTATTTTTTTGTGTATCTTTTATAGGTTTTTGGTTTGTGACTACCCTGAGTTTCATATATAACATCCTATGAATATAGCAATCTGGATTAAGTTGATTCAGTTTGAACCCATTCTAAAAACAGTACATTTTTGTGTGTGCATATGTATTATGTTTATGTTCCATATTTTATGTATATGATATCATATTTTACATCTTTTCATTTTATGTATCCCTTGACTAATTTTTGTAGGTATAATTAATTTTACTACCTTTGTCTTTTAACCTTCACACTAGTTTTACGAATGATTGAACTACTACATATACTATATGCTTGCTTTTACCAGTGAGGATTTTTCCTTTCATATTTTTTTCTTTCAGTTATGGCTTTTTATTTTCTACTTAAAGAAGTCTCTTTAATGTTTCTTGTAGGGCCAGTTTAATAGTGATGAGCTCCTTTAACTTTGTCTGTCTGGGAAACTTTTTATCTCTCCTTCAATTCCAAATGGTAAACTTGCCCTGGTAGGTATTCTTGGTTGTAGGTTTTTCCCTTTCAGCACTTTGAATATTATCTTGCCACTCCCGTCTGGCTTGCAAAGTTTCTGCTAAAAAAACAGCTAACTGACTTATGGAGTTTCCCTTGTATAAAACAGGTTGCTTTTCTCTTGTTGCTTTTAAGATTCTCTCTGTATCTTAAAATTTTGCCATTTTAATTTTTATGTGTCTTGGCGTGGACTCCTTGGGGTTTTTCTTGTTTGGGGCTCTCTGCA
>NW_021872937.1:0-1609 GCF_006229205.1 Suricata suricatta | reverse complement strand
GTGTCTGGATTTATCTTTCTTTTGGCTTTATACTTTCCTAGGATTTTTATATTAGATATAAAATTCTGTGTTCAAAGTTATCTTCTTCTTTTTAAGTTATTTTCCTTAAGCACTCTAAATCTTTTCTACTTGTCTTTAATCTTCAGTTTATTGATTAAGTTATGCCTAGGCAGAGTTTTTTTTAAAGTTTTCCTTTTGAGGGTTCATAGCTAATGCCAAATCTGCAACAATCTCAGCTCCAAATAGAGGAAGGACAGTAATAAATTAAACAAGGATGAAGGTAAACAAGGGCAGCGTAAGTAGTAACTATGATTAGTAAGTTCGAACTACACAAGGAGTGTGGTAGTTTATTAGCAGTAGTAAATGATAACCATTTAATATAATAGCAATCGATAAGTCTACATTAATATTAAATAATTAGATAGAAAAGCCAGTGAATTAGAGTATTAGCCCTCTAGGGCTTCCATAACAGAATGCCACAGGCTAGGAGGCTTAACAAAAATTTATTTTCTCACAGTTCTGGAGGGCAGAAATCTAAAATCAAGGACTAGGCAGGTTTGGTCTCTCCTGAGGTCTCTCTTCTTGGCTTGCAAAAACCTACTTTCTTGCTATGTACTCACATGGTCTTTTCCATGGGCATGTAAGTTCCTCGTGTCTTCTCTTTTTCTTATAAAGGGAGCAGTTTTATTGGCTTAGGGCCCACCTCTTAGGACCTCATTCAACCTTAATTATCTCTTTAAATAGGGGTTAGAGCTTCCGTATGTGAATATTGGTGGAACATTTAAGTTCATGAAAAACAGATAATAGGTAGATAGATAGATGCATACATAATACAAACATAATACATATACATGCATGCGTGCATGCATACATACATACATTTATATAGTTTACAACCATTGTAGTAAATTTGGGAAGAAATAATCAGTGGATGATAAATCTCTAAGAGTTGAGATTTCCATAGATAGGAGGGTATTTGAAAGGTTTTATAGTACTTCCTTACAAACTGCTTATTAGGAGAAAAAGAGTACTATATAGTAGAGAAAACAGACAACCCTTTGAGTGGGTGATCAGAATTAGCATCACCATTGCAGAACAGGGGGGTATTATGTGCTTCCAGATGTGATACCCTGAGAAGACACAATATCACTTTTATAATATTCTGGTTGAAGATGTTTTTTGGGTTTCTTTGGTTATTTATTTATTTATTATATTGTTTTTTTTATTTTAAGTTTTTACTTAAATTCCAGGGGCATAATGGGTGGCTTAGCTGGTTGAGTGTCCAACTTTTTATTTCAGCTCAGGTCATGATTATAGGGTGATGGAATTGAGTCCCTCATTGGCCTCCATGCTGAGCATAGAGCAGGTTTAGGATTCTCTGTCTCTCTCGTTGTTTCTCTTCCCCTTCACACTCTCTCTAAAATTAAAAAAAGTAAAATAAATTCTAGTCAGTTAATGTAGTGTAATATTAGCCTCAGTAGTAGAATTTTGTGATTCATCACTTACATACAGCACTTAGTGCTTATCACAAGTGCCCTCTTGGGCAGAAGACATAATAAATATTTTCCCAAAGAAGACATACAGGTTACTAATAGACACATGAAAAGAT
>NW_021872936.1:0-783 GCF_006229205.1 Suricata suricatta | reverse complement strand
GAAGAACCAACATGCCCTGATGGGCAGAGACCGAGAACCCACTGCCCCTAAGAAATGCCTACAAGCTGCTGACTGGGTCCCCAGTCTATTCTCCCAGGTCTGTGACGATTATGTGTTCACACCTAAAACAGAAATGCCAAGGCACCAGCTCAGGCCTGCCATGGAGAGCATGGAGGAGGGAAAAGAAAGATTCTCTGAGTCACTGGACAAGCTGCATGACGGACTTATAAACCCCTGGCCCACTGGCTGTCCCAGAACAGCTCCAGTGAGGGTGGTGGGGACACTGGCCATGGGCTCCCCATCAGCCAGATCATAAATGCGACCATGCTCTGGGGCCCCACCAAGTGGACACTGTGCCGCCCGTGAGGTCAAACAGTGACAGCTTCAAGCACAGATGTGATCTGAGTTTCTGATGAGGCTGTGGTAGAAAGATTCAGAGCGACTGACAGCAGGTCCAGCTAAGTGGCATGGAGTCCCGGAAACAGAGAACACGGGCTGGGGGCGGGGGAGAGGGTGGTGGTGGTGAAGGGGCACACCAGGGATGACGTCACTGCCGTGGCACTGGGAAGTCATCGCACTCACATGCGGGTGCAGAACTGCAATATCCTGGCCCTGGTGCGTGTCAGACCCTGGAGGCTGCTGATAATTCTGACACCCTCCCCGGTTCCCAGGAAGGGAGGTGCTCAGAGAGGCCAAAGGGAGGAGGTAGGGTGTGTGACTGTGACTGGCCCTTTCCGTATCCCTGAAGCCCCAAGAGACAGGGACTCTGATCCTAGGAGGCAG
>NW_021872935.1:0-783 GCF_006229205.1 Suricata suricatta | reverse complement strand
TCTCTCTTAAGGCAAGGAAAATAAAAGCAAAAATAAACTATTGGGAGTACATCAAATAAAACCTTCCACACAGCAAAGGAAATAACCAACAAAACTAAAAGGCAACCTACTGAATGGGAGAAGATGTTTCCAAATGACAAATCCAATAAAGCCTGTGAGGAACTGATAAAATGTAACACCCAAAAACCAAATAATCCTTAATAGGCAGAAGACAAGAGCAGACTCTGCTCCAAAAAAGATATCCAGTGGCCAAGATAAACATGAAAAATGCTCAACATCACTCATCATCAGGGAAATGCAAATCAAAACAAGTTATCACCTCCCACCTGTCAGAATGGCTAACATCAACAACACAAGAAACAACAGGTGTTGGCAAGGATGTGGAGAAAAAGGAACCCTTGTGCACCGTCGGTGGGAATGCAAATTGGTGCAGCCCCTGTGAGAAACAGTATGGAGTTTCCTCTTAAAGGTAAAAATGAAACTGCCCTACCATCCAGTAATTGCACTATTAGGTATTTACCCCCAAAATATAAGAACATTAATTTAAAGGGAGACATGCACCCCCTTGTTTAGAGCAGCATTATTTGCAATAGCCAAGTATCTATCGATAGGTGAATGGATAAAGGAGATATGATGTATATACAATGAAATATTATTCAACCATAAAAAGAATTAAATCTTCCCTATTGCAACAACATGAATGGAACCAGAGAGTATAATGCTAAGCAAAATAAGTCAGTAACAGAAAGACATATGATTTTCACTCACATGTGGAATTAAGGA
>NW_021872934.1:0-783 GCF_006229205.1 Suricata suricatta | reverse complement strand
TATTGAGAGAGAGAGGCAGAGCGCAAGCAAGGGAAGGACGGAGCAAGAGAGACAGAGACCCACACAGAATGTGAGGCCGACCCCGAGCTGTCAGCACAGAGCCCGACGCGGGGCTCGAACTCATGAACCGAAAGACCGTGACCTGAGCCGAAGGCAGATGCTTAACCGACGGAGCCACCTGGGAGCCCCCTGCACACAAAAAAAATTGTCTTTGGGTCTTAACAAGGAGGTACGTGGACACATAGATACTTTTTTGTTTAATGTTTTTTAATTTTAATTTTTTAGCCTTGAGGAATTTTCGTCACCTTTCCAAATCTGAGATATTTTGAGATTGACGTGAGTGTAGGGATCAAGACACACACATCCCTGGTTCTCTTTATTTACGTACTGTCTGGCCAACGGCGACGTCTTGCAAACCTGCGGACTTTGTTAAAATCAGGACGCGGAGCCTTGGGTGGTCCAAGGTCCAAGGATCCAGGACGCTGTTCTCTCGTTCCGTCATTTTGTCATTTCCGGGATGTTTTACAAGTAGATACACAGAGGATTGAAGCTGTTGAGATTGGCCGCTTTAGTTTGGCGTAATTCCTTTCTTTTGGGAGACGCATCCAAATCGTTGAGGAAAACAATCCTTCATGTCTTCTGGTGGCTATTTCTGTCGGGCGCAGCGGAAGTAAACCTAATGATTGTTCCGTAGACACACAGCTCAGAGCCTGGCTTCCTCCTGACACCAGACCTGTGCAGAGTCCACACTTGGCAGTAAGAAAGCATTGCGGGCCGTGCACC
>NW_021872933.1:0-783 GCF_006229205.1 Suricata suricatta | reverse complement strand
AAAGACAGAGACCAAAGCAAAAAGGAAGAAGAAAAGCAACTCTGGGGAAATAGACCATACACGGAGAAGAAACATCAAAAATGATCACAAATGTTCTTAGGGAGACTGTAACATTTATGAAAGAAAGAAAAGGAAAAAAAGGGGGAGGCTCTTATAAATGAAAATATCATAGCAAAAAGTGAAAAGCTCAGTGAGAGAGTGGAGAGACTGAGCAGATGAGCTCCCCCTAAATGTAGAACAACAACAAAAGTATGGAAGGTAGAACAGAAAATCTACAATAAGGTGACCAGGCTAGCACACGGCATTGATGAGATTAGAATCCTGGGACTTTTGCCCTAAAGTTCATTAAGGTCTTGCTGTGGGAAGATGAGAATTTTAATGGAACAGGATAAAGAACATAGAAATATATCTAGGAATGATAAAAGACCACATTTCAAAACAAATGGGAAAAGATAACTAAAAGATATTTACATGACGATTGGCTATTTGAAAAAAACAGATAAAAGTTTGCCCCTTCCTCAGGCTGTTCACAAAAGACATTCCCCTATGAATCAAAGAGGGAGATGTCAAAAATGAAACCTGACATTATTAGAAGAAACCAAAGGAGAATTTATTTATAACCTTGGGGTAGGGAAAGCCTTCTTAAGTGAAATGGGTATAAAATAAAGGTAGAAAGTTCCGACTATCAAAACTTAAAACTTCTTTACAACAGAAAAGCATATAAACAAAGTAAAAGGAGAAACAACAAACTAGAAGAAAATGTTACAAGCAAATGATACAGGC
>NW_021872932.1:0-783 GCF_006229205.1 Suricata suricatta | reverse complement strand
ACTGTTAGCCTTTTTAATATTGCCAACACAACTTAAGAAATGTACAGATTACTGAATCAAAATAAATAGTAATAGTCTAAATAGGAGCACTAATCTCACAGGAAACTTATGTACTCTGCATGCTTTATAAGTGTTTTTATATCCATCTCCTTCATCCATCTTCTTTTTCCTCATAGCAATCTAAGAAATAGAAATATGTGAGACCTGAGTAAATTTTTTCATGAACACACATAGCTAATTAGAAGCAAAATAAGCATTATAAAAAAGATCTTTGTTTCTTTTACAACTGTAAACACTAGTTCAAATGTGGATATTATCTTTTTTATTGGAATCCACAGGTTTCCAAAATACAATAAAAAATTATTTCACAAAATGGGCTATAAAACGATAAGAGGAATAAATATTATGTCTACAATATGAACTCACTAGCTCAATTTTAAGAGAACTTACTCAACTGCAAATTGGAAAAGGCACGTTTTTAAGTCAGAGAAACCAGATTCATAGATTTAAATTTAGGAGGCACTTTACTCAGGAATTACTGAGATCATTTGATTAAAATTGATAATTATGTTTTCTAATGCAGTTTTGTAATATGGATCAATTTGATCAATGATTCCATTCATGTTTCTTTTTGGCTTCAGCTCTTCATGTGACTTTATCCTTTTCCTAATGTAATATAAAATAAAGTGATTTCTATAGTTGAGCTCTTGAAGTAGGTTGATTCTTATCAAATAAAAATTTTCTTTAATTAGAATAGATTTTGTATTGAGAAATTCTATAGCA
>NW_021872931.1:0-783 GCF_006229205.1 Suricata suricatta | reverse complement strand
CACTCACTAATGGGAAGGGAAAGATGGATAAAGGAATGTTCATATATAAAAGAGTCCATGTGACTAGAGAAATGTACGTCAAGATTCAGAAGGAAACTGAAGATGTTGCCATCTGTACACCAAGATATTTGCTGCTTTGGGCCATCAAAGATCAATTTTCCCTTCCTCCTGATAATACTAAAAATAAATTTGTACTTGGGTATTCATCTCACTCAGATTGACAGCTGTACCCCTAGCCCAGGAATGCACCCTGATTGGTTCAAGCCAACTACCACATCTCATGTCCGTCTGACAAGAATCTGGCTGACAGCATGTCATCCAGTTCAAGTGGGTGTGATTCAGTAGGGAACACTAAAGGCTTCTGGGAGAGAGGTCCAAATGCTCTTTTAAGAGGACATTTGTGGAAGCCAGCCGTCTTTCTGCTAGATGGTAATGGTCCCCAGAAACTTGCCATTCATGGGGGCGTACAGCCTTGGAATAGAGAAGATCCCACAGAAGGGAGAGTAGAAATGAAGGGTAATGAGGTTTAATGCCAAGGCTGCAAACACTGTCTAAAGCCCATCCTATCACTTATCAGCTCCTCAGTTCAATGCATTGGTAAGTCCCTTTCTTATTTTAAGAAATAAATATCTATTTGTGCCCCAAAATAGATAGTGTTTCAAAAAAGGAGGAGGAATTTATATTAAACATTTTTTAAAAATCTTTCTCCATTTTTGAGAGAGAGAAAGAGCATGAGTAGGGGAGGGGCAGAGAGAGAGAGAGAGAGAGAGAGAGAGAGAGAGA
>NW_021872930.1:0-783 GCF_006229205.1 Suricata suricatta | reverse complement strand
GTGTATTATGCTAAGCAAAATAAGTCAGTCAGAGAAAGACAAATACCATATGATTTCACTCATATTTGGAATGTAATAAACAAAAACAGATGGACATGGGGAAAAAAGACAGGCAACCCAGAAAAGAGACTTTTAACTATAGAAAACAAACTTAGGGCTACCAGAGGGGAGATGGGTGGGAGGATGGGCTACATAGGTGATGGGTATTAAGGAGGGCACTTCTTTTGATGAGTACTGGGTGTTTAAATGTAAGTGATGAATCACTTAATTCTATACCTGAAACTAATATTACACTATATATTAACTGTGTATGAAACAAAAACTTGGCGGTGGAGGATGTTTTTTACATTGATTAATATTATCAAAGCCTTCAAATTAAAATTTTAAAAATTGTATGTAGAGCATCATGAGATTTTTCTATACATTCAAGAAAAGATAGAGCACACACAATCATTTGTTAAGAGTAATATTCCCTCTAGCTAGTGTAATTACAGAGGATTTTTACTCTCTGTTTTTCTTCTCAAAAGAGTCTCCAAAGACTGTTATTATATAAAGCATCTTAAAATGTTACTTTGAAAGGTGACAAAAACATGTCTCTCATTGCTTAGGGAAAAATACTCTTTCCCTTTTCTGCATCTGTTCTGCACCAACATTTCTGGCCTGGCACCAAATCTGGGGCTGTTGTCTTATTATTACTCCTCCACATTTGATACATCCCAACTATAATCTCCCCTAAAGAAAAATCCCAGTGAGATCCTCATTCCAGCATTAACACACACATAG
>NW_021872929.1:0-783 GCF_006229205.1 Suricata suricatta | reverse complement strand
CACCGCCACCGCCACCACCACCTCCGTGGTGGCTCTCGGGCTCCCGCACTCTCCACACCCTAAGCCCATGGGTCACGTGCTCTTTCGAAGCACAATCCTGTTGATAAGAATGTGCTAACTGCAGGGGATTTTAATACTCCAGTTACAGCAATGGATTTATCAACCCGAAAGAAAATCTCTAAAGAAACAATGGACCTGAACGGCACACTGAAATAGATGGAATTCATTGATATATTTAGAACTCGCATCCTGAAGCTAGGGAATTCACTTTCTCTTGAGTGTGCATGGCACATTCCCCAAGATAGATCACATACTGGGTCATTAAGCAGCCCTCCGTGAATTTAAGTGAATTGAGATTGTACCATGCACACTTTCAGATCACAATGCTATGAAACTTGAAAGCAATCAGTAAAAAGCTTAGGAAACCTCCAAAAACATGGAGGTTAAAAACTACCCTACGCCATACTAAAGACTGATTGGGCCAATCAGGCCATTAGAGAAGAGATTTAAAAATATATGGAAACAAATTAAAACAAAAACACATGTGTCTGTGTTTTGCCAATGCCATACTGTCTTGATGATGACAGCTTTGTAGTAGAGGCTAAAGTCTGGAATTATGGTTTTCTTCTTCAATATTACTTTGGCTATTCATGTTTTTTTTGTGGTTCCATATTAATTTTAAGATAGATTGTTCTAGTTTTAGAAGAATGCTCGTGCAACTTTGATTGGCCAATTAATCTGTGACAAAACAGGAAAGAGTATCCAATGGAAAAAATACAACCT
>NW_021872928.1:0-783 GCF_006229205.1 Suricata suricatta | reverse complement strand
GTGACCCCAGGACACAGACCGCAGAGCTCTAGAAGGGCTCTGGCTTCGGGGTGCCAGGCCTTGTACAGCCCTGTAACAGGGGGACCCCAAGCAGGGCTCGGGGGTCCCAGCACACCTGCCCTCTCAGCCTCCCTCAGTTTCCAGAAGGTGCTATGTCATGGCTCCTTGGGCACCGCGTGAGGCTGAGTGGGAGGGAGCGTGGACCGCAGTGGGGGGACGGTGCTGGTTCAGGACCCTCCGCCGTCTCCGCCGCTTCTCCCAGCTCCAGCCCCCGAGGCCTGTCCTCCCGCGGAGACCCTCATTTCTCCGCACCCTTAGTCTCCCCTCCCCTGGAAGGTGGGCCTGCTCGGCTTCTGGGTGAGTCAGACATCCTGAGCTATTGTGCTTTGCTTCTCGTTTGTTTTTAAAAGTCTCCGGAGCCCAAAATAGCATCATCTTCCCTGGGCACATAAAGGCGATTTATGAGAATTTGCCTGTTTCTCCAATACGGATGTCCGAACGCAGAGCCGCGTGGAGACCCTGCCTGCAAGCAGCCCGTGTCCAACCTCCCTCCAGGGTAAACCAGCCCCTGCTCCCAGCCGGCTACTCCCAAGGCGCGGGGAGAGCCTGGCGCTTAGCAAAACCCCCGTGTCCTGCGCTTCCCGAACACGTTCGTCATTGGTGATATTCAACAACGAAAGGAGAGGTCTACTCACTGGGGGCCTCCCTAGAAATGACGCCCATTGATTTGCCACAGGGTTTTATGGTGACAGAGGACAGTGAGCGCCCGACGGCCCAGGGGCC
>NW_021872927.1:0-783 GCF_006229205.1 Suricata suricatta | reverse complement strand
AAAAAAAAAAAAAAAAAAGGATTAATTGACTATGCAGCCTGGAAAAATTCTTTTTAGCACTTTCCCCTCTTGTGATGGTTGGAAGATGCTGAGTTGTTATTAGAAGGTACTGTCATGGACATCGTGCATTTCACAGAACTATGAAGCTCAGCAAACTGGATTTAAGAAACACATAGGCTGTGAGTCCTAAAGGAAATCAATGTGGGTTTATTTTTGTAACTGAACCCTGATCTTCGGGGGTGGTAAAAAGGGAAAAAAAATGGATGAGAAATTTTAGCTTTATTTTCTTCACTTTAAGTTTATAATTTCTAAATGTAAAAGTGGGAAACCATTATTTTTATTGGGTAGTTAGGACCTTCAGGAGTTATTGAAGTAGATAATGTTTTAAATGTAATGACTATATATCAGGCTCCTGTTATGAACCCAGGCCTGTCCTAGGAACTAGAAATAAAGCCAT
The DNA here is from genome assembly GCF_006229205.1 of Suricata suricatta. Lineage (NCBI taxonomy): Eukaryota > Metazoa > Chordata > Mammalia > Carnivora > Herpestidae > Suricata > Suricata suricatta. The sequence continues at coordinate 326 of NW_021872927.1, read as the reverse complement.
GAAGAAAACAAAGTCTCAGTCTCAGGTTTCACAGGGCTGGAATCATAGTTTCAGTAGGGACAGGAGCTCATGATACTGGTGGGGTGGTTGGTAATTTTCCATAGGAAGATCATATCCCTGATAAGGTGATGTTTGCTCAGATTGTTAAAGGAAGAAAGTATGTGTGGATTGCTGTGGGGGAAACCTAAGCCAAAAAACTGCTGGGGTATCAATGTTTCTTTATAACAAATATTGCCTGGAAATTCATGTTAACATTTCCTATTCAACTGGTTGGATTTTTTTTTCTTCTCACTATTTTACTTACTTTTTTTTTAATATTTATTTTT
>NW_021872926.1:0-1610 GCF_006229205.1 Suricata suricatta | reverse complement strand
GGTTTTTTTTGTTGCTTATTATGATTTGTGGTCTTGGCCCTCAGGAAGCTCAGGTATATGTCTCAGGGATATGTTTTGTATTTGTTTTTAGCAACTTTCACTGTTTTCTTCCTTATAATGTTTTATATTGTGGTCCTTGTTTTAATGATTCTATTGTACCTGTGTCCTTTATAGGTCACCACAAATTTCTCTTTAAAAGTAGATGTCATATCAAGGAAAGAAGGAAGGGAGAGAGGGAGGGAAAAAAGATTTCTCAAAATCAGAGGGCAGACCACCCCTCCTTCTGTTCTCTTGACTAGAATTATTTACCCTTATTTACTCAATTTTATTAGAGTCATTCTCTGTTTATTACAAAGGGAGTGCCTGAAACATCCAGCTTTGAATCCCCTCATGGAGAACCTCGGTAGCCCAAGGGACCCAGCACTGGGATTATAGAAAGCCTTTGCTGTGAGTTACTGGGGTTTTCCTCTAACACCATCGTTTTACACCCATGGCTCCCTCCCACCTTCCAGTGTCAGCTCTAGCACACAGCAAGTTACTAAGAGATACTTGTTGAATAACCAGAAAAATCATTTTCTTTCTCCCTTTTTTTTTCTTAGTGTTTATGTACTGATTCTGAAAGAGAGAGAATGTGAGCATGGAAGAGACAGAGAGAAAGGGAGAGAGGGAATCCCAAGCAGGCTCCCCACTGTCAGCATAGAGCCCTACATGGGGCTCAAACTCACAGACCACAGCATGAGATTGTGACCTGAGCTGAAATCAAGAATCTTAACTGACTGAGTCACCTAGGCACCCCAGAAAAATCATTTTCTAAGTAATCTTAATTTTTGAGTAGTTTTTTTACACTCAGAAAGTGAGAACTTTATGCGCAAACCCTAAGATTTTATTAACTATCCTAGTGAGAACATTCCTAAACTTTCTTCTTAAGATGAAATTTCATTCTGGGAATATTTGAATACATATATGTCTGTGTGTGTGTCCATAATTATTTCTCTTTCTCGATTTTGGCTAAACAAATGCAAACGTGTTATTAATGATTTTGATTACTCTCTTTTCCAGTCAGGAGTTAAAAGAGCAAGAAGAGGCTAATTCAGCTATATAATTCATCAGCCTCCCACTCACACACGCATATTCATACTTACGCATGTACAGCCATATGCTAGCCATCAATTGACCCTTGCCTCTTGTAGATCATAAATGACACCTTGGTGGGCAGCCCCAGACATGGCTATTCACAGTACTGGTGTGTCAGAGACTCGGTATCTTCTCATAATTTGAGTTCAACAAAGCAATTAAAGATAAACATACCATAGTTAAACATAAACGATATTACCTGTCTGGATTCTAACCACAGTCACCCAGATGCCCAGTCCCAAAATGATGGCCGTCAGCAGTCCACACACAATGGCCACCAGCACCCTGGGGTCACGCACACGACAGGAAGCCATGGGGAAGTCAGAACACTCCTGGGTGAAAAACAGGTAGCTTCTTTCTTCTTGGGCCAAGAAGCAGAATCAGAAACTATTCTAAATTTTTTTTTCTTTAAATCCTCCTTTCTGTGATCTACCAGGCAGAAGTCTTCATTTTGGGGGACTTCTGAGATTAATCAG
>NW_021872925.1:0-783 GCF_006229205.1 Suricata suricatta | reverse complement strand
GTTGTACATGTAAGTTACAAAGCCACCCAGGCGCCCCCCACCTCCAATCTGTCTTAAAGTGACAGTGTCTTCAAAATATGAAGGAGCTAATGAAAGACAAGATTTGGAAAGTACATTTATTTGACCTCATTTATAACCCCTAAATTTGACAAAAAAAATTATAAAATTTGTTAAAAATCTTAGAGGTCTTTTCAATTTTGATGGCTTTATTTCCTTGGTTTATTGCTTATTGCCTTTGCCTCCCATATAAAGGGATGTTTTTTACTTTCTAGATAGTAGAGATTCTATGTCTAAGAATAATTTCCTCTACTTTATGTAGACTTTATTATATACCTGACTATATAAGAAAGAGAGAGCAAGAGATTTTCCTTTCTTTACTTTTCAAAGAACTAAGATTCTTCATAATTGTGCTACTTTCCTTTTTATTATTTTAGAATGTTCTATTGATGCTAACCACTATCCTTTAAAATGATACATTGAGCATCTAAAGTTGGTTAGATTTTGATTTTAGAATTTGATGTCTTGTTTCTCTTAAAAATCGGGAGGATCAGCAATAGAGGGCCTATTTTTTCACAGGCAAATGGGTGGTGGTGCTATGAGATTCCAAATCAAATGCACGTGGAGATTTGCCAGATTTTCTGAAGAAAGGATTTGTGTGTCTATGTGATCCGGAGCCTCAGACAGATTGGTTAGTGGAGGGGTCATGGACTCCTCAGCTCCCTACTCTTATTCTTTCTCTCTGCACATTTCCGTGCTTGTCTCATTGACTTTTGCACACCCAGC
>NW_021872924.1:0-783 GCF_006229205.1 Suricata suricatta | reverse complement strand
TTTTTTTTATAGTCCAGTCTCTTCCTCTTAACCTCCTGAACATAGGGGCAACAGGGCTTTGGGAATTCAGAAGCTCTGTGTAACACCATCACACGTTTTTTAAAACATTTTTATTTATTTATTTATTTTGAGAGAGAGAGAAAGAGAATCCCAAGCAGGCAGAGATACTGGAGTTTGAACCCACGAACCATGACATCATGACCCTAGCCAAAATTAAGAGTTGGACACTTAACCGACTGAGCCACCCAGGTGCCCCGCACATTTTTGTATAGCCCTTGCCATTGCATAGAATATTTTTTATGACTCTTGTATTTTACATGAGTTATGTAAGTGTCTGAGCTCAGTCTCTTCATAATAACCTGTCATTGGTAATGAGGTGACCAGTAAGGAACTCAGTGGCCCATAAGCAGGTAATGTTGAAAGCGGCCTCAGAAAAATTAAATGCTGTCCTACGTTTTCTGACAAATTTAACTTTCTAGAATCTTCAAGTTGGAAGGAATGTTATCTAGCTGTTGTCAGATTGATTTACTGCTTTCAGCATTCCCTAACATGTGGCCAATAACCTCTCCATTAATACCTTTAAGGATGATGAGCACCCTGCCTACTGATTTTGGATGAATGACAAAGTAGTTAGCTGGTTATAAGGTGTAATACTTGTTTGGCCACTTGACCTTATGGTCATTGTATGACTCAGTCAGACTCCCAAGAGTAGAAATAAAAGCAGTTTGGGTCAAAAAGCATTTTATAAAATTTTGTGGCCATGAGTTCTGGCCACACTTATAA
>NW_021872923.1:0-783 GCF_006229205.1 Suricata suricatta | reverse complement strand
TTTTTTTTTTTATCAAAATCTGTAACATTAACACTGTGGTTTAAATTGCATTCACTGAGCATAGTGACAAGTTTTAAAATCATTGTGCTTTATATGTTTGTTTGAGTGGATATTTTAAAAACAAATCTGATTTATTAGATATAAATAAGTTTTTGAGACATTAAGAAGATGGCTACATTTGGAAATAGATATTTCAGATGGTGGAGAGAAATAGACTTAGTTTTCAGATATAGTTTGGAATTTCTTAAAGAATTGATAAAATCAAATTTTCAAACATTGTTAGATGTTTGAAACATTTTGTTGAAATTTACTCAACAAAATGAAAATTAATTAAGCTGTAAACATAAGGGAGAGAGAAGGAAAGAGAGGGAGAGAGGGAGAGATAGGAAGAAAAAGGTAGAAACATTGACAAAGAAAATGGTCTTTCTTTTCTTTGCCCTCCTGTGTAGTCCATACTACTAAAAGAAGCCAGCATAATCCTTGGAGAATAAGATCAAGTCATTGCTGGGGCACCTGGGTGGCTCAGTAGGTTAAGTGCCTGACTGGCTCAGGTCATGATCTCACGTATTGTGGGTTCAAGCCCTGCATTGGGGCTCTGTGTTGACAGATGAGACTCTGGAGCCTGCTTCAGATTCTGTATTGCCCTCTCTCTCTGCCCCTCCCTGACTTGTACTCTGTCTCTCTCTCAAAAATAAATGAACATCAGAAAAAAAATTTAAATCAAGTCATTGCTTGGCTCAAAATACGCAATGGTTTCCAGTCCAACAATATGGCCTTGTTTTT
>NW_021872922.1:0-783 GCF_006229205.1 Suricata suricatta | reverse complement strand
CAGATTCCTAGCCCACAGAAACTTTGAGATAATCAACATGTGAGATAATCAAGATGTCTTTCCTGAGCTAATATTTACATGGCTGCATATATTGGTGAGCACATTGAGTTAAAAATATTTCTGAAGGACACTGGTCCAAAGGTGACAAGTTAAAATAATAGTCATCCTAAAAGACCTTCTTTGAGTGGCCTGTGTCTTAAACCATTTTCACCAAAGTATCTTTTGTTTCCTTGCAATTTCCACTTCATAAGCACAGTTGAAAAAATCATATCTTTTATAGATTGGGTAGTCCTATGATTGAGGCCTAGGGGAAGCCTACACTTAGGCTCTAGGTAACACTATCCAAGAAGAATGACTTATATGGATATTACTCTACCAAATAAGAAAATTCTTCCTGGAGTGAGGGAAGAATGTAGAAAGCCAAGAGAGGACTTCTTAGATGGTTGATGTTGGAGACTAAACCTATGACCCCAGACAAAATGGCTAGAAGGAGTCAGGAGTTGGCTTCCCAGCCAGACTTGGGACTCCAAAGAAAGAATAATGTCCTGTCCAGACTGAAGTTGCACATGCTGTGGGACTACAGAGGAAATATTTACAGCTCCCTATGTATGCTCAGTAAGCAGCTTTTCCTCTTGTTACTCTAACCTGTAAGTACATGATTTCTCTACAGGGAAATGATCTGGACACAATGGGAAATTTCCTGCTGATTCTCTCTCTGATCCTAGGACACTGCTTGATAATCCAGGTGAGTTCAGTTTTGATTCCTTCTTCTCCATTAATCTC
>NW_021872921.1:0-783 GCF_006229205.1 Suricata suricatta | reverse complement strand
AGACTAAATTAAATTTGCAATTAAATGTAACGTCAAAAATTCTTTTATTCCAGGCCTTGGGAAGTAGTGATAAGAGATACTGTCACCAATGAGCTTTCTAAAATGATCCATTAAAAAATTTGTTTTTTTAACATTTATTTATTTTTGAGAGACTGACAGAGACAGAACATGAGCAGGGGAGAGGCAGAGAGAGAGGGAGACACAGAATCCGAAGCAGGCTGCAGGCTCCGAGCTGTCAGCACAGAGCCTGACACAGGGTTCAAACCCACGAATCGTGGGATCATGACCTGAGCCAGAGGTGGACACTCAACCCACTGAGCCCCCCAGAGACCCTAAAATGACCCATTTTACACAAAGCTGAAAGCTTTTCCTGTGAAGGAACACTGACTCACCTCCAGCGTGGCTCTCACCTCACTAAGTTCTACCTGACTTTCTTTAATAACAGGTTTATCTCTCAAAAATTGTCTTTTCACTTTGTGCACATGGAACCTCATATATCCAATTCACCTTCTATCAGCACAATACTGCTCATTTCTACTGAAACTGCAGAAGGAAAGAATTTATGAAAATGTGTGCTCTTAAAGTTGGAAATTGTAAGAATCTTCAAATTCAAAACCCCTTTCCTTTATACAAAGCTGGTTCTACTGTTAGAACCTATGGAGGTGGTTTCAGTTTAATTTGTATTATGCTTTTCAGACCACATGCAAGTTTTGTTTGATGTTTTTATTGAAGGGTCAGTTTATTACCTCATAGACAAATCAAGTTGAAATGGGGTAGCTTATC
>NW_021872920.1:0-783 GCF_006229205.1 Suricata suricatta | reverse complement strand
AAGCCAAAATCAAGAGTCAGACATTTAACCAACTCAGCCAGATGCCCCATGTACTCAATTTTGTAAATTATTCCCTGATGACAAGGTTTAAGAATCTTCACTAGCCATATTGGTAGTTTTCCAGTGCACTTCCCTTTTCTTTTCTTTTCTTTTCTTTTCTTTTCTTTGCATTATTTATTTTGAAAGAGAGAGAGAGAGAGGTCATGAGCAGGGAAGGGACAGAAAGAGAGAGAAAGAGAGGGAGAGAGAGGGAGAGGAGAATCCCAAGCAGTGCAGAACACAATGAAAGGCTCGAACTTGGTTCTCTCTGATGAGAAGCCTTTTGCAAACTACCCAGCCATTTCCTTCTCATTGTTCAAGGCCATATGCTCACCTAATCCCATTATTTTCCCTTTCATAACACCATATTAGAAATTTCTCTTTTTCTAATTACATGATAATCTCTTTCACAACTCTATTCCTAGTACTTACTATAATTCTGCAAGAGTGCATGTATTAAATAGACCTTCCTATTATATCTTGGAGTCTTTCCTTAGTGATTTTATGTGTTCATTTCTATAATAAATAGAATCTCCTTTTTTTCATTAGATTTTCTAACAGTTAATTATGAGCATAAAAGAGAGGTCATAATTTTGTTATAATTATCTGGTAATCCTTCCCTTTAATGAAGACTCATTATCCTAGAGATTTACATTTGATCATCTTGTGTTTTTTGTCACTTTTTAACTGTTTTTGTTGTTACTGTTTTAGTTAATTTCTATGAATTCCTCAAGTAATATTTTT
>NW_021872919.1:0-783 GCF_006229205.1 Suricata suricatta | reverse complement strand
CACAAAGAAAGCGAATGCACATGTTCTCTCTGTATTTAATCACTGGTATATTTTTACTTATTAATAGAAAGATTTCATGAGTGTAGAACTCACTGACGGGCATGTAAAAGTCAGCTATGATCTGGGTTCAGGAATGGCTTCTGTTGTCAGCAATCAAAACCATAATGATGGGAAATGGAAATCCTTTACCCTGTCAAGAATTCAGAAACAAGGTGAGTTTCTATAGTAATAATGTACTGTGAGCCTTAATCATACTATCCAACGTTTTCATGTGTCTAATCATGAGGAAGACCCTGTCTATAATTTTAGGTACTCACCGATTCTGGGAAAATTGGATACAATCATTTCTTTGGCTTAGATTATAGGTGACTTGGGTTACACATGACTGAAGAGGCAAATAGTTCTCTGTCATTTTGAAAACTGAGAGCTTAATTTGAAAACATGAAACTGTCTTACAACTTGTAAAATTATATCCTGTAGTAGGTTTAAAAAGGTTGTGTGCTTTTCTTTCCTTCTTATTTTACCAAGATGTTTCCTTTAGAGTGGCATACATGTGCAATTCGTAGGGATGGTCGAGCAGAGCTACCAATTCTTCACTTTATAAAAATGCCAAATATTTGCATGTGTCCAAGTAAATAATTGCATAACTATAAGGTAACATTGTTATAATTCAGGAACTCTTTAAACATTTTTTTTTTACTTGCTGATATGAGCAGGTATTTTGCTCTGGTGTAGAGAAACATAGGCTCAAACTTACATGTGGTCAAAGACGTATATATGTAC
>NW_021872918.1:0-783 GCF_006229205.1 Suricata suricatta | reverse complement strand
CTGGCTGTAAATTCACACTGCTATTCAGCTTGTGTCACTTGGAAAATTATGTGTAAAACCAGCTCTGGATGTTCAAATATATTTTTACACAAGGCAGATCATTACTTGGGATTAATTACAAAGATGTGTCTCTTCGGGTATGAGCCAGCACTGGCTCTTCTCTTGGGCGGCTGGCAGGGGGCCGCAAACACAGATAATTTCCACCATGCACAAGTAAATGTAGTTTCCTTGATTGAACTAATTCCTAAATTAGTGATGACATTAAAGAAATAATTGGCATTAAGACAAGTCATGGAAGCCTGAGGAAAAAATGGCAGGAGGAGTAAAACACGAAGGGCTTTGAATGATGCACCAGTAATATTTAGCTTGATGTGAATAGTCACTGGGGGCTTATAAGGAGGTGAATGACATGACCGTCTGTGAATTGTGTATAGTAAGGTTTGCATTTTAGAAGAATCATTTGAAGGCACTATGAAGTCTTCCCTGCTTTGAAGGAGTCAAAGTACCAAGTATTTCATGTTTATTCTTTCTAGGTCTTATAACAGGTATTGTACCTGTTTGACTGCTTTAATAGTTATTAACCTAGAAGGAGGAAAATGAAATCATGTACTCAAGGTCGTTCAAAGAGGAAGTGACAACTTCTTTTGCTACTGTATTATGATGTCTCTTATTGAAGGCTAGGGGACTAGTCATGAAGATATGTTACAAATTTCAATGAAACCATGAAGTTCTGAAGTTGAATACAGAACTATGTACAGGTTGTTAAAAGAGAATTAACTTAAA
>NW_021872917.1:0-783 GCF_006229205.1 Suricata suricatta | reverse complement strand
GTAGATTTAAAAATTTATTAAAAAAAACTTACATTTATATAAAATATAAAAGTAGCTACAGCCTGGGAACAATCCCCATCAATCTGCTAATGATATAATGATGTTAGCCATTTAGAGAGGTGGCTTAGTAGATATAGAATATAGAAATTATAGATTTTTGGACTTAGAATGGTTGAGTCTAGACTCCCCAAGTATTTTTGAGACCCTGGACCAATTACAGATTTCCTGGGGCTTCTTTCCAAACTTAGGAAATAAGGCTTTTCTTACTGGATAATTAGTTGAGATGATTAAAATAAGAAAATGTCTTGGAAGCATAATGCCTTTGAGTAAATATTGATTTTATTACTCCGAGATCTCTGCCCAGAACAATGGAATTCCAAATCTCCAAGAGATGGCAACTTCAGTCAAGCATCAATTCTGCAATAACAGCATAACTATATATTTTTTAACTTTATGTATTTATTTATTTTAGAGAGAGCGAGCACATGTGGAAACCAGGGAAAGAGGCAGAGGATGGGGAGGGGGCAGTGAAGAGAGCAAGAGAAAGAATCACATGGAGCCTGATGCCAGGCTGGATCTTACAACCCTAGGATCATACGTCAGCCTAAATCGAGTCCTATGTTCAACCAATGGGGCCACCCAGGTGCCCTCCCAGCACAATTATAATTAAAGGCTTTTGCCTATCTTAGGAATATAAGAACCTTAAATTTTATGGGACTGTCAAACATGAGATACAGCTAAATTTTCTGGGTCAGAGTTTTCTATATCCCTCCCTGGAAACTG
>NW_021872916.1:0-783 GCF_006229205.1 Suricata suricatta | reverse complement strand
TTAAATTTTTTTAATGTTTATTTTTGAGAGAGGGAGAGAGACAGAGCATGAGCAGGGGAGGGGCAGAGAGAGGGAGACACAGAATCTGAAACAAGCTCCAGGCTCTGAGCTGTCAGCACAGAGTCCAAGGCAGGGCTTGAACTGACTAAAACTGCAAGATCATGACCTGACCTGAAGTTGGATGCTTAACCAACTGAGCCACCCACGTGCTCTGATTTTTGGACTTTTAAAAATTTATTTGTGATATCCAGTTTGTATTAAATGCCACCACCTTGCTCTAAATTCTTTTCATTACCTGTGATGGGTATTTTCTTTTTTTTTTTTTTTTTTAGTATAGTTTATTGTCAAGTTGGTTTCCCTATAACACCCAGTGCTCATCCCAACAAGTGCCCTCCTCCATGCCCTGTGATGGGTATTTTCAAGTGATAGTAAGATGGTAAGATGGCAGATACAATGTCCTGTGAACTCTTGTTTTCCTGGAAACGTGATCTGAGCTGGGAAAGTTCCAGGCCTACTGGCATACTAAGAGTAATTCTCACTGACCTGGACAGTTGTATGAACCTCAGACACAGGCGCCCAGTCTACCATACCTCAGGCTCCACAATGCTCTCTCAAGAATTAACTTCCCAGCCACAGACTTGGCCAGGGTACTTACTCTTGCTTATAAACTTAAATTGATCCTCCCATGATTATCCAAAGCTATTCCTGGAAAGTCGCATCTTTTCAGGCCCTTTGCACATGGGAACTTGGACAGTCTTGCAGCCAAAGAAAAGGTAGTCTCTA
>NW_021872915.1:0-1610 GCF_006229205.1 Suricata suricatta | reverse complement strand
TGGTAGAGATCTCACACACACACAACACACACACACACATAGCCATACACACACACAAAGTCAGATTGTCAAATCAAATCAAATAAGTATTAATATGGCATCATCTTTATAAAAAATTCAATGTCTTATTGTAGATGGCTTTTCAGTAAATGTTCTGCAAATTTAATTTTATTCTTTGTCCAATGAGCTATTGACATGAAGAAAATTTTGACATATGCATATCTATTTCAATCTTGCTTATAATACTGAAAAAATATCAAGCCAAGCCACAAAGATAGTAAAAATGTTATATCATATTCAAATCTAGAAGTATGTATTGGTAAGAGGAAGTTCAGTTTGGAAAAAATCCAGTATTAGAATAAGGGACTCAGAAGAACTACTTGGTCGATTTAGACTGTGCAAGAAAATATAATTTTAACACTGATAAACAAAAATAGATGTTTAAATACAGAAGACTCCATGGTGGAGGCACAATCTTTCAGTGAATGTGACACACATTTCACATTTCCTGGGGTGTAGAGAAAATAGTTGAATGTTGAAAACATGCACTTGGCTCTCTGCCCCCGAAGATTAAGCAACAGAAAAATCAGAAACAACCCAGCCCATTAACAAAAAACACTGGATCCTTATGACAACCCGATGAGAATGTTAGGAAATCATTAGATTTTCTTTAAATGGAAAGTAAAACTATAGTTGGTTTTGATTAAACCTGTTTTTTAAATGTTTGTTTCCAGAAAAGACAATGGGACAGATCTCTCTTAGAAGAGCCCAATTTGGAAGTGATCTGGAAACCCGCAGTCACTGTTGGCAAGGGAGGCCAGTGGTATTCACATCTGAGAAATCAACCAGGAAACATTGCTCCGCTAAATGTCTGGTGATAGGGGAAATAATTTACTTAAGAAGAAAAGGTTTTTACGACTGTAAAAGGAGCAAGAGAATTTGTTTAAATATGTCTTTAGAATTTACTTGAAATTGTTATTGCTTTGTTATTTTTTCAGGCTACATGTGAAGTGACAAATGGAAATAGACACAGTGAAAAGAGTGAAACACTTTATGGCCAGTAAAAATCCCTCAGGTGAAATAGAAGCTGAATAACTATTCTAATAATTTCAAGTTTAGCTACCTACCAGGGCCTAGGAGACCTAATCAAACTAAGAATAACGTGGGATGAATTGTCCTGCTCACATTTAAGGAAAGAACCACATTATGAGGAGGCAATATTTGTTAACAGGTACAGGTTACTACAAAAGGTAGAATTTTTAACATAGCCATTATTGTTTGCCTTTTCTTTCAAGAGCAGGGCATGCTCAACTAAAACACCTTGAAAATCAGAGAAAATCTCTTCCACAAAGAGGAAAAAATATCATCTACAATGTCACCAACCGAAGTTTACTGCTATGTTTCTGTGCAGTCTTTTTCATTCAAACACACCTATGCTATTTACCAAAACATATCATAATATATCTACCACTTTTCTCATAGTAATGTGTGATTAAGAGATTTCCATGCCAAAAAATATTTTTCCATGTCATATTTCAATATCTGTATAGTATTCCATTATATAAATATTCCATAATATATTTAATCAATAAATGTCCTATAGACTTTTC
>NW_021872914.1:0-783 GCF_006229205.1 Suricata suricatta | reverse complement strand
TAGAGCAGTGTAATACAATTTCAGTTTTTAGCAACCATAGTTGGAATAGTTGTCTCTGTTGTTACACTTACTTAATATCCTTTTATCATTGGGCCTTAAGTTTGGAATCTTCTTATATCCAGTGAGTCTAAGAAATGGTGCTAAAAGGGTGATAATCATAAATGATTGTTTCCATAATGGCTGGATTCTAGGCAAGGTGTTCTGTAAGCACTGGTCAGTGGAACCTCTTACTCAGGGGTACAAAACAGGGCATGCCATAGAACATTCACAGAGAATCCATGTTGAACGTTAAAATACACAATTGGATACAGTATTCTGTAGCTATTATCACTTGTCATTCCCCCAAAGCATTTTTCATTTTCTTTAAATATAACAAAGGTGTAATGAACGCTCATGAATCTCCTAAATTAGTCTTTAAACCATTCCACCAGGGAAGGCCTACTATCTACATCTATGATACTTTAGAATCTTCTCTGATCCCAACTGGTCTCGCTGTGGCACCTGAGGCTATGCCAGGGTCAAGCCTGGAGCCAACTCATTAATCCTTCACCCACCTCCAACTCTCTGGCCTAACACATCTTCACATTTAACTTAATTTGACAGCTCCCAATGAATCAAGATGTTGACCCAATAGGTTTTTTCTTTAATTAAAAATGGATCAAAGAGAGTGTAACTGATCAAGTGAAGTTGGCAGTCAATGGAAAAATAAATTGAAATTTGCAGATAAATAGGCAGCCTTCCTTCTGTCTTAGGACATGGGTCTTTATGGGAATCCATACTTTA
>NW_021872913.1:0-783 GCF_006229205.1 Suricata suricatta | reverse complement strand
GCACACTGACTCGGTGACTTCCCTGGCCGATGTACATGAGCAAACAAGTCACAAGCAGGGGCTTGAAACACATTTAGGCCCTGGAGCGGGCTCTCCCTCGCTGGCGGTAGAAGCCAGCAACCATGTGAAGAAGCTCAGGCTAGGCTGCAGGAATGTGAGTGACACGTGGCCCAGTCACGTCCGTCACCCCTGCTGACACCTAGCTAACCACCGCTGGACATGAACGAGCCCGAGCACAGGAGTAAGGGACCCCAGCACAGTAGAGCGGGGCCACGCCCTCCCAGCTAAGCCCAGCCCAACCTACCAGCTCACAGGAGAGTGAGCAAATCAAATATTGTTGTTGGAAGCCACTGAATTTGGGGGTAATTTATCATACAGAAATGAGCAACTGAGGCAGCTATATGAATAGAGACCCGTTTTGGAAAGCTTGAAAGTGTATCAAAATTTGTGCGTTACTGTAACTAAACTATGCTTTGTAAAACCAGCCCATTGGTTTCAAAGATGTTTAAGGCAGGGGTGCCGGGGTGGTTCAGTCAGCTAAGCTTCAAACTCTTGATTTTGACTCCAGACATGATATCATTTCGTGGGTTCGAGCCCCATGTCAGTCTCTGTGCTGACAGTGAGGACCCTGCTTGGGATTCTCTCTCCTTTCTCTCTGCCCCAACCCCCACTCTCTCTGTCTCTCTCAAAATAAATAAATAAACTTTAAAGAAAAAAAAGGGTTGGGGCACCTGGGTGGCTCACTCGGTTAAGCGTCTGACTTCGGCTCAGGTCATGATCTGA
>NW_021872912.1:0-783 GCF_006229205.1 Suricata suricatta | reverse complement strand
TGAAGAACTTAAGGTTCCAGAAGTGTGGCTTACTTGGAGCCAAACCTCCCCTGCTGTAGAATGTAAACTTCATAGGAGCAGAGACTTTGCTCAGTGCGATAGTCTCAGGACCTAGAAGAGGTATACAATATACAGTTGGGACTCCATAAATGCTTGGTTGCAAATTATAGGGTTTGGGTTTGAATTAGGTAGTCTGATGTCCAGGCCTTATGTGTTTAATCTAACACAAAGAATCTGTGATGAGCAGAAAAGAAAGGTGCCACCTATTTCATGAGCTACAACCCCTTTCAGAGACAGGCCTAAGTGAGTAATTCTAAAGATTCTGTCATAGGATGGCCCTTGCTCAGGTGGAAGATGTGCAGTGAGTGCCACATGCACATTCGATGCGTTGGTGCTGGCCTCACATGCCACAGGATTTGCATTTTCTGCCCGGTCTGGCCCATCCTCAAGCACTGTGTTCTGGTCTCTTCTGCAAAGGCCAGACTTGGCCTGCTGGATGCATTTCACAACACTAATAAACATTCACACCTACCCAGAGCATTTAGACATTTAGAAAATGGAGCCTAACAGCTTCATGCAGCAATGTGCATTTCTCCTGCAAGCCTGGGGAACATTAACTGAAACACACACGCTACGGAAACTGGCTGCATCATTATTGGAACTGATGCACGCTCACTCCGACCAATCTATTTTTATTTGAAGCACTTACATTGCATGAAACAGCATAATAACTACAGTCAATAGAGATGTATTTGTTTTTATTTAAACTCATAAATGTGCTAA
>NW_021872911.1:0-783 GCF_006229205.1 Suricata suricatta | reverse complement strand
TTGGGGAGAGAGAGGGATGCAAAACTTGAGAGACTATTGAATGCTGAGAATGAACTGAGGGTTGGGGGGGAAGGGGGAGGGGGGAAAAGAGGTGGTGGTGATGGAGGAGGGCACTTGTGGGGAAGAGCACTGGGTTTTGTATGGAAAACAATTTGACAATACACTATTTAAAAAAAATAGAATAATACCAATTTCAGTAAGTACTCTTCCATAAACCACCCACCCCATATCCAAGGCATCAGCATTCACTAAAGCTTCTCCATTAGGCTTCTCTTCTTTGGCAATCTGAAAGTGACTTTATAATGTTCTCCAAGAAAAGGTTTCTGTGAAACAGCAAATCCTAACCTCTGAGTGTTGAGTGTTCCAACTTCTTCAAGCTGAGTTCTCCTCACATGAAAAACATAAAGGCCAAACCTTGTATTCATGAATTTTCAGACTAAAAAGAGCTGAGGTGCTCTTTCAGTTTAGCTGATGTGATATTTCTATTCATAATTATTGTCCACACTAACGCCTATTTAAAGTGTGGGACCTCTCTTTCTGTTATTTCCTTTTTGGTGTATAAGAATGCAACTGATTTCTTTACATTGACTTCATACTCTGCAACTTTACTGAATTCATTGATCAGTTCTAGTAGGCTTCTGATGGAGTCTGCCGGGTTTTCCAGGTAGAGTATCATGTCATCTGCGAAAAGGGAAAGTTTGACTTCATCTTTACTGATTCTGATGCTTTTTATTTCCTTTCGTTGTCTGATTGCTGATGCTAGGACTTCCAGCACTATGTTAA
>NW_021872910.1:0-783 GCF_006229205.1 Suricata suricatta | reverse complement strand
TGAGAGTAATAAGCCCCAGTTTACCAACTGATTGACTTAATAGAAAAAGAAAGAACAAGTGTCAACTTAACAAAATCAAGAAGCTACCCACAGAGAAAAGAACCACTTTTCTTTTTAAGTCTAATTTGGGTTCTATACTTAAAAAAACAAAATGAGTGGGAAGCTTATCCTACTGCTCTCAGCTCAAGAAAGAAATGAAAGCCAAATGGCAACTATTCTCCCGAATTTTTTTCTTTCTTTACATTGAATGGGTGAAAATTACCCAATTTGTACATCTATTACAAGTTGCTTGAGTGATTCCCAGAGAAGTGAGCTATATTCCTCTACCCCTGCCCTGCTGCACAGTATTTCAAGGCGGTACAGACGGATCAAGTGAAGATCTTTGACAAAAATACTTGTACTGCTAAGAGTTGATAGAGGTAGCTTTAAGCTGCTTAAAAGCATGCATATGGTGTGAACTTTGACTAATTGGAGTTATTTGGCCAAATGCCAAGACACGGGGCGGGGGGGGGGGCGGTATAATAACTTTTTGTCTAACCCATGACTTTACAGAGGAGAAAACTGATTTACAGATAGTTCAGTATCTATCCATCTATCTGTCATCTATCTATCTATCTAGTGTGTATAAGAGCTATGTAGAAATATGCAGAGCATATTCTACCTCTTTTCTGTGATCAAAGGAGATAGTGTAGCATAGTAAAGGAGCATGGACTTTGGGATCAGAGTGAGAAAGAGTTTTGTAACTATTTTCCAAATTATTCACTGTGAGGGATTGGGTACGTT
>NW_021872909.1:0-783 GCF_006229205.1 Suricata suricatta | reverse complement strand
GCACACTGACTCGGTGACTTCCCTGGCCGATGTACATGAGCAAACAAGTCACAAGCAGGGGCTTGAAACACATTTAGGCCCTGGAGCGGGCTCTCCCTCGCTGGCGGTAGAAGCCAGCAACCATGTGAAGAAGCTCAGGCTAGGCTGCAGGAATGTGAGTGACACGTGGCCCAGTCACGTCCGTCACCCCTGCTAACACCTAGCTAACCACCGCTGGACATGAACGAGCCCGAGCACAGGAGTAAGGGACCCCAGCACAGTAGAGCGGGGCCACGCCCTCCCAGCTAAGCCCAGCCCAACCTACCAGCTCACAGGAGAGTGAGCAAATCAAATATTGTTGTTGGAAGCCACTGAATTTGGGGGTAATTTATCATACAGAAATGAGCAACTGAGGCAGCTGTATGAATAGAGACCCGTTTTGGAAAGCTTGAAAGTGTATCAAAATTTGTGCGTTACTGTAACTAAACTATGCTTTGTAAAACCAGCCCATTGGTTTCAAAGATGTTTAAGGCAGGGGTGCCGGGGTGGTTCAGTCAGCTAAGCTTCAAACTCTTGATTTTGACTCCAGACATGATATCATTTCGTGGGTTCGAGCCCCATGTCAGTCTCTGTGCTGACAGTGAGGACCCTGCTTGGGATTCTCTCTCCTTTCTCTCTGCCCCAACCCGCACTCTCTCTGTCTCTCTCAAAATAAATAAATAAACTTTAAAGAAAAAAAAGGGTTGGGGCACCTGGGTGGCTCACTCGGTTAAGCGTCTGACTTCGGCTCAGGTCATGATCTGA
>NW_021872908.1:0-783 GCF_006229205.1 Suricata suricatta | reverse complement strand
AAAAAAAAAATGTATTGCTTGGTATAAGAAAAAATGATGGGTTAATTCAAAATCGTTAAAACTAAATATATCGAAAATTTCCAAGTTTACTTTAAAAGTAGCCCATATGTCCAGCTAGCTCAACAAACCCCAATAAGTGCAAACAAGAACACTCTAGCCATATTATGTATCCATCAAAAATACATATCTCAAGTGAAATAAAGACATTTCAAAAAAACAAAAGCTGAGAAAATTTTTCGAGAACAACTTTTTACTATAAAAATACGTATATAGAAATAGAGACATAGATATAGATTTGGTCACTCTGAAGAAAATAACACCAGACACACATTTTTGGTCCATAAATAGGAATGAAAATTGTTGGAAATAATAAATGTGAATAAATCCAAAATACTCATTTATTTTTTTGTAATGCTTTGAAAATCAACTGACTGCTTAAAACAGAAAAGTGATAATAATGCATCATGAGGCTAATATCATAAATAAAAATAAAACATATAGCAACAATAGCACAAATGATAGAAATAGATGTACATAGAATTAACTTGATATAAGGTTTATTTAATTAAAGTGATATATTATTAATTCAAGGTGGATTATAATAAATAAAAGATGAATATGATAATCCCTAGAATAATCAATAAAATATAATTAAAAATAAAATAAAATAAAATGCCAATAGACAAGATAGGATAAAATGTTTTAAAATATCCAATTAATCCAGCGGTGCATGGCGCCTCAGTTGGTTAAACATCTGACTTCGGCTCAGGTCATGATCTCACA
>NW_021872907.1:0-783 GCF_006229205.1 Suricata suricatta | reverse complement strand
TTCGGGGCTCTCTGGCTCTCTCCGTTCCACCAGCTTGGAGTGAGCAGAGGCCCGGGTTCGAACCTGCAATAAATGACCCTTGCTTTTTGGCTTTGACTCTGGACTCTGGTTCATTTCTGGGGGACTCCCAAATTCTGGGCATTACAAGACCTTCTGGATTCCAGGTCTGGGCGAGAGGCCTCTGCTCCGTACTGACTTCCACGGGTGTTTTCTTGTCGTAGATGCTGACCGCAACCCCTCACCTCAAATCCATGTGTTGACGTCCTAACCCCCAGTGTACCCCAGAAAGTGACTGTATTTAGAGATAGAAACTCTAAAGAGGTGATTAATGTTAAATAAGGTGGGCCTCAGTCCACTGACTGGTATACTTAAAGGAAGAGGGAGAGTCACCAGGGAGGCGCACAGAGAAAAGGCTGTCTGGGGACACAAAGAGAAGGTGGCAATTTGCAAGCCAAGGAGAGGGGCCTCAGGACAAACCAACGCTGCTGCACCCTGATCTTGACTGCCAACATCCAGAATTGGCAGAAATCAATGTCCGTAGCTGAAGCCCCCATGTCTGTGATGTCTCTTGCCGGCAGCCTGAGCTGACTAACACAGAGAACCTGCTCACATGACATTGGACTTGCCTTTCTGTAAACTCCTGGAGGGCAAGACCATGTTGGAACGCTGTCTCCAAATACCTGGCTCTGTGCCTGACACACAGTCGATTCTCAAATGTTTGCTGAAAGCATAGGGTCAAACATTAAGGGCAGAATGGGTCCTGGTCTGTATGAATGGCACCTC
>NW_021872906.1:0-783 GCF_006229205.1 Suricata suricatta | reverse complement strand
ACCTTCCTTTGAATTTATGTTCAGATCCAAAGAGAACAAAGACCAGGTCACTTTGAGCCTTAAGTTTAAAAATAAACAGCATCATTATTTGTATCCAATAAATACCGACTGAACTTCCACCACAGAAGAGCTCTGACTCTCAGTGGAACACTTACAAATGTGTGCGACAGTGTGAGCAACTCCACTGTCACGACCGTGTGCTCACCACGTGTGTTCGCGGCTCGGCTGTTTGTACAATCCGCACTGACTAGGCAGGGGAAGACAAAAAAATAAGTGACTATTTCTTAACGTATCTCAAAGTCCAAACGGGAAAACATACACCGGAACGTCCATTAGTATCAACCTCTCTGCTCCGTTGGGCTGTAGGAAATTTAATAGAGAGTAGATGAAAGAAATTAGCAGCATGAGCAAAGCTACCCTATGATCCAGAAATTCCAAGTCTGGTATTTATTCAATGGAAATGAATTCACTATCTTGAAAAGATATTGCACCCCCATGCTCACTGCATTATTTATAACAGCCAAGACATGGAATAAGCTAAGTGTCCATGGGTGAGTGATTAAAAAAATGGTTTTATCTATCTGTACACACACACATTTTATATACATAAGATACTATATGTATTATATATATACACTATAAAATATATAGTATATACATGCTATAATACTATGTAGTATTATATATTATATGCACACTGTATACTACATACTATGATATTTTACTATATACTATGTAATACCATTATACAGTATAGCATATTACTCTATAGTATATAATACT
>NW_021872905.1:0-783 GCF_006229205.1 Suricata suricatta | reverse complement strand
GGAAGGCTCCTTAAGAGTGTCATATGAACTGAGCCCTGAGGGCGACCAGGGGGCCAGGACAGCAACGCAGCTGGGGCAGAGCCAGACTGCTGGGCGCTGGGATTCCCTGGGTCCGTCTGCCATGGGCACAGCTTACTGTCCCATCAAAGGTAAGGGAAGCTTACCTCCGCCCTGATCTCAGAAAACTTAAACCACAAAATACCTTATTCAAAAATCTCCCCACCAGCTGAACTATTTACAGGACGGCAGTGGTGTGCAGGTCCAAGAAGTCAGTCAAGGAATGGCCTTACCCATCGGTCTGTGATAAAGAGCAGGGAGTCAGAGCCTGGCTCTGACCTTGACCCAGTCCCTCCTGCAAGTCGGCCCCTGGCCGGAGGAAGACAGAGGCGGTGTTAATGAACACTGGACTCATTTCCTATGGCTGTTGTCACAAATCACCACAAACGCAGTGGCTGAGCACAACACAAACTTCTCTTTCAGTCCCAGAGGCAGGAACGGGGCGGCAGGGCCGCGTTTTTCTTCTGGAGGCTGCCCGTACCCCCGGCTCATGGCCACACTGCTCGGACCTCTGCCTCGTGCTCTCATCTCCTTCCACCCCTCCTGTGTCCCTCTCTGGAGGACTGGTGAGGTTACACAGGGCCCGCTCAGGTGACCCAGGATGCTCTCTGATCTCTGGACCCTCAACCTTAATTCCATCTGCAAAGCTCCTCACCACGCCAGGGACCATATTCACAGGTTCTGAGGACACCTGCTCGGAGGGACGTTATTCTTTTTTTTTTTTTT
>NW_021872904.1:0-1610 GCF_006229205.1 Suricata suricatta | reverse complement strand
ACAGACATAGCTTCTGAGGCTATTGATTAAAATCCAGACTCCTGTCCCCCCTTGCAGGGTTTCTGAGTCAGTGTTTCTGGGATGGGACCAAGGAATCTGCATCATCATCATCATCATCATCATGATTTTAAAGTCCATTCTCTAGCTCATCAGGCTGGGATAAACCCAGATTGAAAGGCATGGCTTTCTTCCCTAATTAATTTGTATGTGAAGACTGAGGGTGTGATGTCTCTTGTTGCAGTCCACCCAGAGTCTAGCCCAGTGCTGAGCTCACGGCTGGTGCACAGTACGCACGTGTTGAAGGCTGCAGGCAATTCTCTTATAAGAAACCCTTCACAATGTGAAGACTTGCTCACTAATCCATCCCTGTAGTTATGTTTGCAATCTTAAGAGCTGATTTTTTTCTTAAAGCAGAGGCATGTCTCTGTTCAGGATCTTAATGACAAAACAAAAGCATCCTGAAAGAAGAACTGAAAAACTATAATTACTTTTTGAAGCACTTTGGGCCATACCTTCCTCCCTGAACGTTGCTTTGATAAAGATGTATGAAGTTACACTGTTTATCAATACTTCTCAGCTGCTCAGTGGAATCAGCTAGGAGCTTAAAAGGTACCCATGCTTGGGTTCCATCCCCAAGGCTCTGTTTAATTGGTCTGAGATGTGGCCTAGGCATTAGGATTTTAAAACATTTCCTAGGTAGTTTATTTTTTTAGGTATATTTATTTATTTTGAGAGAGACAGAGACAGCATAGGTGGGGGAGGGATAGAGAGAAAGAGGAGAGAGAGAATCCTAAGCAGGCTCCATGCTGCTAGTGCAGAGCCCAAAGTAGGACTTGAACCCATGAAACTGTGGAATCATGACCTAGGCTGAAACCAAGAGTCAGATGCCTAACTGACCAAGCTACCCAGGTGTCCCCCAAAATTCCCTAGCAATTCTAATGTATGACAAGGTTTGCAAATCTCTGATCTAGAAGGTGTAGAACTCCTTGGAGAGCAGAATGAGAGATTCATTTCTGGAGTCTTATAGGGAATCCTTGTGACTAGAGATGGAAAGTCCCCTGGATTCTGTGACCCAAGACTCCTCTGAAATCTGAATCTAAAATATAACTTATATAAATAAATAAATAGATATATACATACAATATCTGAAAATTTCATGTATATCAAATAATAGGCCATTTTTTTCCTACCCCTTTAATAAGAACAATTTTCCTGACTAAAAACATGGTGCATGATTAACATAAACTATTGGGTTTATGTAGAACAGTATAAAATAGGTTAAAAATCTTTCCAAATGTTAGGCTACAGAAGAAATAACTGTTACTATATCTAGCACACATCTTTCCATTCCTTCCTCTGTACCCATATGAACATGTAGCCTAGACATACAGTTCAATGTCATATATAATCAGTACTGGTCTGTGTATTTTGTCTAACAGTATGATATGGATAAGTTTCCTTAAATCTACATAATCATTCTTATGAGATTTTTGCCAAATTCAAGCTCTAATTGCATCTGATAACAACATCTACTTTGTTGTTAAAACTTGATATATATATATTTAAAATAAAGGGCAAACAACAGAGGATTCCACTGTCCAAGGAGCCCA
>NW_021872903.1:0-783 GCF_006229205.1 Suricata suricatta | reverse complement strand
CTTTTCCATATTCTCCCGTGACTGCCTGTGTCAAGTATCAGCAGCCAGCAGTTCACCACTATTCTTAGAGAGGAGCCAGTTGCCATCACAGATACAATATGACATTAAAACATGTGAAAAATGTGCCCCCTCTGTGACTTGAGTAATATATAACCACTCACCAGGCACCTACCACCAGCCTAGACTCACACACCTTGCTACACTCATGAAAATAGTGTTCACAATGCAATCACTTTATTCAAGGAACATTTGGTCTACTTGGGAAGGAAGACACACCAACCATGAGCCATACCTTTTGGTGTGCTGACTTTTCTCTTAAAGTGCAGGCTCTAGACCAAGCCAAACCTGCTTGAAACAATATTTACTGAATTGGTAGCCCGTACTGGCTTTGCCCTCTCAGAGTCTTGACTCAGTATTTGCTTTAGGGGCTTCTACCTGGATCTCAACATCCAACAGGGGCTGGCAAGTGGTTAGTGGCCAATGACTATTTCTGAATGATTGAATAGTTCAGTTCAGGCATCAGATTATTCTTCAGATTATGGAGTTCCTTGACATAAAGATTTTCAAAGTATCAAAAAGTATTAGTTGTAATCCTACTTGATAAAATGAGAATCTTACACTGTTTTCTTTAAGATACAAGCATATGTTAATAACCATGAAGTTCACACAGAAGGTCCTACCGCCAGTGTCCGGCTTGTAACACAAAACCATGAGAACCTGTAGCTTGTGGAGCTGATAGACTGTTCTGGAATCATGTATCCAGATTATCTACTTCTGTTCCTG
>NW_021872902.1:0-783 GCF_006229205.1 Suricata suricatta | reverse complement strand
TCACCTTCCAGGAGAATTCACCAGCCCTAGCCAACCATGAAATGATTTGTGTGCTTGGATGATGCATTGATTACAAACTCGGAGAGAGAGATCCACGCCAGAACTAGCTAGGAAAGCTGGTCCTGAAGTCCTGAACCCCAAAGAAATGTTTATGACTGTTTTAACTCTCTAAGATTTGGCGTAATTTGTTAACGCAGCAATAGATAATATTTATTTATTTATTTATACACATGGGAGGCAGGTAGGATGGAGAAATGTTTACCAATACTAGAATAATTAATGGTGGGAGACCCACAAGAAACACATTTCAGGACAGAAGGGTCTTTAAATTACAACCAGAAACCTGTTGCCAAGTCAGTTGTATATGGTCTGACCTTCCTGTTTTGTGTTTTGCTAATAGTGCTTCTAGTAATGAGATAACCATCAGACAGAGCCTATATGCTTTTTAAGAGCCTCTGAAACTATTAAAAATTTTTAAACAAACAAGGGTAGCAAAAAAAGGACTCCAAAATTATAAGCAGAAGAGTTATACAAAAATTTAAAAAATATATGAAACTTACAAAAAAGATAATTAGTTGTTAATATCATGTTTATAGAACATAATTAGTCAACTGCAATGCAACCAAACCCTTCCAATTACATAAAAATTATCCTTACTGTAGGATGTGGGAACAAAGTCAGAGTTCCTGAGGCCTACAAAGATCCCAAATGCCCTTGAATTTATTCTATCTGTGGCTGTGCCTGGAATGGAAAATAAATTACATTTTTGTCATACAAATTGAG
>NW_021872901.1:0-783 GCF_006229205.1 Suricata suricatta | reverse complement strand
AATAATTCACATGTTCACACCAGCTGCCAGCCCCGCTCCTCCAGTCAGACTGGTCGTACAGGGGAAACGTGTCGCTGTGAATTCTACTTCTGCTCATGGCAGAGCGGGCCAGGCACAACTCCCCTTCTGAGGGGAATAACTACAAAAACTAGACACAGCAGTGTTTTCATCATCTTTGCCATATTAAATACCTAAAAGATGCTAAGGAATTCCCAAGACCCAAGACTTTGGCAAAATTTCAGAAGACTGGCATTTGCTACTGGCGAGACCGGGACTGGGGAGAAACAGACACTCCGATGCGCTACTGGAAGGCGGAGGAAGCCAAATAGTAACCGTGCGGATCTGGCCCTCAATCCCACAGTCACCACTCTGGAAACGTGCCCTGAAGATCCACCTCCAACAACAGGAAACTGCATGTGCACGGGGCTATTGGCTTGTGACTGAAAAATATCAGACACGACCTAAAGGTGCCCACACAGGAGGTGAGCTGAATAACCTCTGATACGCACACACGGGGTCGAGGACTGCGCCGCTCCAGCGAAGGGCGAGGAAGAGCTCTGCGAACCGACGTGGACTGACACTGCCCTGAGTCCACCCGTTTCCATAGCGTGGGCTTTTGGGAGCATGCTAATTTACACGTATTCAAAAGATAAGAAGGACAAGAGGGGGCAGAGGAAGCCTACGATTGAAAACAAACTGAAAACGAATCAACTGTGTTTCCGTTGAGTATTATAACCACACTCAGAGAGGAGGAAGAGGACCAATCCAAGCACCTCAGGAACA
>NW_021872900.1:0-783 GCF_006229205.1 Suricata suricatta | reverse complement strand
GGAAGCAGCTGGTTTAGGGGCCAGCATTTGGACATAAGGAATGATGTTATTGGGCACCAGATAGAGGCCTTCTAGAAAAAAGGGCTCTTGGTCCTCCAACCTCACAGGGTCCCTTTCTTATTTCATGGATCACAGTTAATCTGCCTCTGGTGTCTTTGCATGAGCTAGGATTTATCTCTGAGGACACTAGGCTTCTTTTTTCATTTGTTTTTCTTTCTTTATGCTTTACACATTAATATAGTGCCCAATATACCTTACCATCTTGCAAGTGTTTATTTTAGGGGTGTGTGGTTGTGAGTCTTATTGAGACAGATGAATTCTGTCACCTTTTATTGTCTTTCCTTTTCAGAAACAATTTTCATAAATACTGAATTATTTCAGTAGATTAAGATTTTTTTTCAATTTTTCTCCAACAGTTCTGTTTTCATAAAGGAATAAAACTAATTTTAAAATGATCCATACAACTTATATTTATGCATCAGAGCTTCTGATAGATTTCAGACTATGAAGGTAGATAAAATATTTTACTGTGCTATCAGGTTTTTTTTTTAAAGTTTATTTATTTTGAGTGAGAGAGAGAGAGAGAGAGAGAGTGAGCGAGCACAGGCATGCAAGGAAGAAAGAGGGAGGGAGAGAAAATCCCAAGCAGGCTCCACGCCATCAGCATGGAGACTGTCATGGGGCTCCATCCCACAAACTGTGAGATCATGACCCAGGCTGAAATCAAGAGCCGGATGCTTAACCAACTGAGCCATCGGGCGGCCCTGTGCTCTCTCGCTCTCT
>NW_021872899.1:0-783 GCF_006229205.1 Suricata suricatta | reverse complement strand
AAAAAATCAGTAAATGCCACAATTCACACCCGGTTTCTTAACCACTATAGTTTCCTGACTTATGATCAATGAAAGATTATGACTCTGGAGGAGAAAGAACAAATTGAAGGAAAGTAAATTTATATCTAAAGTGTTCTTAAACCAAAAACAGTAACAACAACAACAATAACATCTAAAAGAAACCAAGTGAGATGGTTGTTGTGTACATTAACTTGATTTTGGTAATCATCTCACAACATGTACAGATCTAAACCATCACATCGTACACCTTAAATATACACAATATTTATTTGTCTGTTATATCTTAATACACCTGCAAAAAAATACCTTCAAATAATTTCCTCAGAGGAATTTGAGAAGATGTCACATTAATGTAAAAAAAAAGAGCTAGTTGCTATATTAAAGAAGTAATATGAAAACAAAAACAAATCTTTGTAAGCTAAAAATATGATGGCCAAAATAAAAGTATATTTGCTTGTAAGTGGCAGTCTAAAAAGTCAACAAATGTCCCAAAATATAAAGCAAAAAACAAAGAGGTAGAAAAGAAAAAGAAAGTTCAAGAAGCGAAAAAATGTAATCAATCCATCTAGAGGGCAACAGCTATCAATAAATGTTCTAGAATCTGAGGCAGTCAACGCAGTTGAGACTTGGGGATTATATGCTATTTTCATCTGCTGTTTTTGTTTAAAATGTATGAAAAAGAGTCAATAAAATTATAAAAGTAAAAAAATGTTCTAGAAAGAGA
Source organism: Suricata suricatta (assembly GCF_006229205.1). Classification (NCBI taxonomy): domain Eukaryota; kingdom Metazoa; phylum Chordata; class Mammalia; order Carnivora; family Herpestidae; genus Suricata; species Suricata suricatta. The sequence goes on along the minus strand of NW_021872899.1, from coordinate 38 downwards.
GAATGGAAATGTCTAAAGAAGATATACAAGAAAAAAAA
>NW_021872898.1:0-783 GCF_006229205.1 Suricata suricatta | reverse complement strand
TCACTTCAAATCTGTGCCTACCAGACAATGGCTCAAATAAGTACCAGGAAAGTTCCAGAAACAGAATTCCCAGTGAGGGCCTCATGGAGCAGGTGAACATTACGGACCAAGTTTCCAGCCTATTAGAGAAGGAGAAAGAAAGGCCTGGAGGGAAAGAACTAGAAATGGGGAATTGCTGGCAGGTGTCACAGAGTTCGGGTTTGGGCGCGTGAACTGTAAGAAGACAAGAACCAAAAGAGAATGAGCTTAGTTCATCCACACAGCATGGTGGGCGGGGTCGCAGACAAGATGGAGGGGCTGGAGAGCAGGGTCCGCCCCTGGTCTGCATGGGCTGTTCTGCAGAAGTCACTTCACTGCCTTGGTTTCCCCAGTTGTGAGTTTTGGTTTTTTTCCCAAGTGCATAGCAGATGTAAGGGATTCTATTACAGCATTTCCCCCTCTGGGCCTGGACGCAGCCTCATTTCTCCCCCTGACCCCAGGCAGCCACCCCTTCTCAGATGGTGTATATGTGTTGGATGAAACTAATTTGTGAGCCCCAAGTCAGGTAATCCAAAAGGGCGCTTTTCATAAGTGACATTTTAGGGTTCTATTTCATGTGCCCTGGGATGCCATTTTCCCTGCTTCCCTCTGTGGTTGGGGAGATGTGAAATATCCATCCAAGTTTTAAACTCAAGTGCCAGCACAGCACAGACCTAAAACTTTAGGAGGTTTTTGAGCCTTATGGTCATGTTTTAAGAATTTACTATATCCATCTGCACAGAGGGAACCAATAAATAACTTTCT
>NW_021872897.1:0-783 GCF_006229205.1 Suricata suricatta | reverse complement strand
ACAGGGCCACAGCAGGGACCACCAAAACACTCAAGGGAATCCAAAGAGCAGATCTAACTCCAGGCCAGCGATCTTTGAAGACGGATTTGAAACGGAATGCTTGCCACTGGCTGCCGGGAGCTTCCAGGAGAGCGGCCAGAAGAAACGACATGGGGCTTGACCTGCAAGGTCAGCCTCCCGCACAGCTGAGCTATTCTCACTCCAGGCACAGCAAGAGCTGCATGATCTCCTTCAGCTGAGGCCTTCTTGTTTACCTCCCCAGCCTGCCTTGTTAGCCTCTTGGGTGGCGTGCTGATGCTGCAGTCCTTGCCCTTGTTTCTTAGCAACTAACTCACATCAACTGCCTGCCTTCTACCCTTTATAAGACATGCGTGGTGTCTCAATAAAGAGCTGGTTGATCGGAATCCTTGCCTTGCCTCTCCTTTCTGTGCTCCCTGCCCTACCCTATTCCCACTCCCTCCCTCAGGAACCTGCGTGGACTGACTGCTGGAAAGGACAAGTGGCGCTCAACGTGTGCGACCAGAGTATGAAGGACCTGGTGAAGGACACCAATTGAGGAAGAATGAGAAGAAAGAACAGAAAAAACGGTAAGAAATTAAAAAGAGTCGACTATATACTCATCTAATATGTATATAACCTAAGAGAATGTTTTAGTTTATCTATATATCTCATGCATTAAAATACGTTTTCAGATTACTACTTTGACAAAATCATAATTTCAAACAGTTGTCTTAAATGAAAAATTGTGTAATTGCTAAAAAGTTACTTTGGCAATAATGTTTA
>NW_021872896.1:0-783 GCF_006229205.1 Suricata suricatta | reverse complement strand
CTTCCTCTTGTTTGATATTCAGTCTGATTTTTAAAGTAGCAGGGATTCTTGAATAATCACCAAAGTGTTAGGTGGTCAGTGCTTTTCTCTTGTCTCATTTTAAATAACACAACCATGAGTCAACAGCGAGGGGTCAGTTCTTTATTTGTAAAAGCCCATTTTTGCATAAAGGGACAGGAAATGGGGTAGATAGTTTCTCTCTTCATTATAACTCCCAAGAATGGGAACATTGGAGATTCCAGTCTGGAGGAAGCTCTTTGTCTTGTATTGGTTACAACAAAGCAGTTGAGTTTTTGCAAAGCATGTACTTTGACAATAATATTGAGGAAAAACAAGCCACAAATAGACTTCTTCATAAATTTGTGACTCATTAGCCTGTGCACTTGTCATTTGATATGAACTAATCTGGTAGCAAAGGAGATTTTTAGGTATTGGTTATTTAATATTAATTGTTAATGATTTAAGATTTAAAATATTATGAATCTATTGGCCTGAAATTGTGACTTGAATACTGAATTTAACAAATGAAAATTTTCTTATCTCTGATGTATGTTTATTATATTGCTTAATTTTAAATCTAGCTATTGGGTTACCATTGGAATTATATGAACAGATTAAAAATTAGATAACAAAGTTCAATCACTACTAATTTGGGGGGCCCTGAATATTTAATAAGCATGTTTATATTGGGTTTTTAAAGATTTGGCAATCACATATACCTTAATTTACCTTATTGGTTAAACCTTACAGAAAAAATATTATTTAAATAAAAATTGATAGTTC
>NW_021872895.1:0-783 GCF_006229205.1 Suricata suricatta | reverse complement strand
GTTGTTAGAATTTACATGTGACCCATTCATTCAAATGGTATTTATTGAATGCCTACTATACATTGGAGGCTCTTCTAGGCAAATAAAACAGTGAACTGAGCAAAGAAAAATACACAGTAGGGAAGTATATTTAATGAAAACACTTTTTCTCCATAAGGTCTGTCAGTAAACCATAGTCTCCATCTTGAAGTATTGAAATTATCATTTATCTAAGTGTAGGACTCTGCATTTTTAAATTAAGTTCCATCTGAAATAGATAATGTATTATTTTAACATTCCAAGGTCTTTGTGAAATTTTGATTCCATGACCCAATGCATTTACAATGACTTGTCTATGTGAGAAAAAGTGATAAAATTAGTATCTTTATTCATATCAGGGATTAAAAATGTTGAATGGGGAAAGGCTGAAGAAGGAGCCATGTGGCACTTACTAAAACAACGCTAGATTGACACATAGCATATTCAGTACCCTTTGGGTATGAATGATTTCCCCTGTATTTGTCCACTTGATTATACCTATATGTGACTTATGTTACTGCCTTTTCTCTTTCTCTTCCTTCCTTCCTTCCTTCCTTCCTTCCTTCCTTCTTTCTTTCTTCTTTTTTCTTTCTTTCCCTTCCTTCCTTCCTTCCTTCCTTCCTTCCTTCCTTCCTTCCTTCTTTCCTTTTTCTTTCTTTCTTCCTTCCTTCCTTCTTTCCTTCCTTCCTTCCTTCGCATGTGTGTGATGACATCAGATAAGGTCTTGCTGAAGACTTGTTTGCCTTTCCTCTGCTTTCCTTAAAT
>NW_021872894.1:0-783 GCF_006229205.1 Suricata suricatta | reverse complement strand
GATAAGCTACCCCATTTCAACTTGATTTGTCTATGAGGTAATAAACTGACCCTTCAATAAAAACATCAAACAAAACTTGCATGTGGTCTGAAAAGCATAATACAAATTAAACTGAAACCACCTCCATAGGTTCTAACAGTAGAACCAGCTTTGTATAAAGGAAAGGGGTTTCAAATTTGAAGATTCTTACAATTTCCAACTTTAAGAGCACACATTTTCATAAATTCTTTCCTTCTGCAGTTTTATTAGAAATGAGCTGTATTGTGCTGATAGAAGATGAATTGGATATATGAGGTTCCATGTGCACAAAGTGAAAAGACAATTTTTGAGAGATAAACCTGTTATTAAAGAAAGTCAGGTAGAACTTAGTGAGGTGAGAGCCACGCTGGAGGTGAGTCAGTGTTCCTTCACAGGAAAAGCTTTCAGCTTTGTGTAAAATGGGTCATTTTAGGGTCTCTGGGGGGCTCAGTGGGTTGAGTGTCCACCTCTGGCTCAGGTCATGATCCCACGATTCGTGGGTTTGAACCCCGTGTCAGGCTCTGTGCTGACAGCTCGGAGCCTGCAGCCTGCTTCAGATTCTGTGTCTCCTTCTCTCTCTGCCTCTCCCCTGCTCATGTTCTGTCTCTGTCAGTCTCTCAAAAATAAATAAATGTTAAAAAAACAAATTTTTTAATGGATCATTTTAGAAAGCTCATTGGTGACAGTATCTCTTATCACTACTTCCCAAGGCCTGGAATAAAAGAATTTTTGACGTTACATTTAATTGCAAATTTAATTTAGTCT
>NW_021872893.1:0-1610 GCF_006229205.1 Suricata suricatta | reverse complement strand
TGGTAGAGATCTCACACACACACAACACACACACACACATAGCCATACACACACACAAAGTCAGATTGTCAAATCAAATCAAATAAGTATTAATATGGCATCATCTTTATAAAAAATTCAATGTCTTATTGTAGATGGCTTTTCAGTAAATGTTCTGCAAATTTAATTTTATTCTTTGTCCAATGAGCTATTGACATGACGAAAATTTTGACATATGCATATCTATTTCAATCTTGCTTATAATACTGAAAAAATATCAAGCCAAGCCACAAAGATAGTAAAAATGTTATATCATATTCAAATCTAGAAGTATGTATTGGTAAGAGGAAGTTCAGTTTGGAAAAAATCCAGTATTAGAATAAGGGACTCAGAAGAACTACTTGGTCGATTTAGACTGTGCAAGAAAATATAATTTTAACACTGATAAACAAAAATAGATGTTTAAATACAGAAGACTCCATGGTGGAGGCACAATCTTTCAGTGAATGTGACACACATTTCACATTTCCTGGGGTGTAGAGAAAATAGTTGAATGTTGAAAACATGCACTTGGCTCTCTGCCCCCGAAGATTAAGCAACAGAAAAATCAGAAACAAACCAGCCCATTAACAAAAAACACTGGATCCTTATGACAACCCGATGAGAATGTTAGGAAATCATTAGATTTTCTTTAAATGGAAAGTAAAACTATAGTTGGTTTTGATTAAACCTGTTTTTTAAATGTTTGTTTCCAGAAAAGACAATGGGACAGATCTCTCTTAGAAGAGCCCAATTTGGAAGTGATCTGGAAACCCGCAGTCACTGTTGGCAAGGGAGGCCAGTGGTATTCACATCTGAGAAATCAACCAGGAAACATTGCTCCGCTAAATGTCTGGTGATAGGGGAAATAATTTTCTTAAGAAGAAAAGGTTTTTACGACTGTAAAAGGAGCAAGAGAATTTGTTTAAATATGTCTTTAGAATTTACTTGAAATTGTTATTGCTTTGTTATTTTTTCAGGCTACATGTGAAGTGACAAATGGAAATAGACACAGTGAAAAGAGTGAAACACTTTATGGCCAGTAAAAATCCCTCAGGTGAAATAGAAGCTGAATAACTATTCTAATAATTTCAAGTTTAGCTACCTACCAGGGCCTAGGAGACCTAATCAAACTAAGAATAACGTGGGATGAATTGTCCTGCTCACATTTAAGGAAAGAACCACATTATGAGGAGGCAATATTTGTTAACAGGTACAGGTTACTACAAAAGGTAGAATTTTTAACATAGCCATTATTGTTTGCCTTTTCTTTCAAGAGCAGGGCATGCTCAACTAAAACACCTTGAAAATCAGAGAAAATCTCCTCCACAAAGAGGAAAAAATATCATCTACAATGTCACCAACCGCAGTTTACTGCTATGTTTCTGTGCATTCTTTTTCATTCAAACACACCTATGCTATTTACCAAAACATATCATAATATATCTACCACTTTTCTCATAGTAATGTGTGATTAAGAGATTTCCATGCCAAAAAATATTTTTCCATGTCATATTTCAATATCTGTATAGTATTCCATTATATAAATATTCCATAATATATTTAATCAATAAATGTCCTATAGACTTTTC
>NW_021872892.1:0-783 GCF_006229205.1 Suricata suricatta | reverse complement strand
TCACTTCAAATCTGTGCCTACCAGACAATGGCTCAAATAAGTACCAGGAAAGTTCCAGAAACAGAATTCCCAGTGAGGGCCTCATGGAGCAGGTGAACATTACGGACCAAGTTTCCAGCCTATTAGAGAAGGAGAAAGAAAGGCCTGGAGGGAAAGAACTAGAAATGGGGAATTGCTGGCAGGTGCCACAGAGTTCGGGTTTGGGCGCGTGAACTGTAAGAAGACAAGAACCAAAAGAGAATGAGCTTAGTTCATCCACACAGCATGGTGGGCGGGGTCGCAGACAAGATGGAGGGGCTGGAGAGCAGGGTCCGCCCCTGGTCTGCATGGGCTGTTCTGCAGAAGTCACTTCACTGCCTTGGTTTCCCCAGTTGTGAGTTTTGGTTTTTTTCCCAAGTGCATAGCAGATGTAAGGGATTCTATCACAGCATTTCCCCCTCTGGGCCTGGACGCAGCCTCATTTCTCCCCCTGACCCCAGGCAGCCACCCCTTCTCAGATGGTGTATATGTGTCGGATGAAACTAATTTGTGAGCCCCAAGCCAGGTAATCCAAAAAGGCGCTTTTCATAAGTGACGTTTTAGGGTTCTATTTCATGTGCCCTGGGATGCCATTTTCCCCGCTTCCCTCTGTGGTTGGGGAGATGTGAAATATCCATCCAAGTTTTAAACTCAAGTGCCAGCACAGCACAGACCTAAAACTTTAGGAGGTTTTTGAGCCTTATGGTCATGTTTTAAGAATTTACTATATCCATCTGCACAGAGGGAACCAATAAATAACTTTCT
>NW_021872891.1:0-783 GCF_006229205.1 Suricata suricatta | reverse complement strand
GGATCTGTTAATGAACAAAATAATCTGAAAAAGAGTTTAAGGAGTAACATTTGAAAAATGAAATATTCCATATGCCCTTAGACCTTTTTGTTTTCCTACTCCAAAATCATCAATACAAATTTTACTTCTATATATTCCATAAAGATGATCTGTCTACTATGTGTCAATTCTGTGTTTGGTAATAAGAACACACAAACAAACAAGTGACTGCCTTTGAATAATTACAGGTAAACCAGAAGAGTTAGCCAGCCCAACAATGAATAAATAATATAGCTGGTGTTATGATGACGGTATATGCAAAGTGCTATAGCAAGCTGATAAATAAAACAGGAAGCTTGCAAGAAGGGAATGGAAGATCATGAAGGGGATGAAGTAAGGAAAGGCAGTAAGAAAGAACGATAATTTACTAGTATATACTATGCAAAAGGCACTGGCATTGTCCCTGGCTCCAAAAGATGTGGCCATCCTAGTGGAAAATTTACCTATGGCAGTATGCCACACCCCTTAGGTGTGCTAGGGAAAACACTGGTCCGGGAAGACAATAGGCACTTCAGAGGCAGAAAAGACATAACTTACATGGGCATGGCATAAGGAAGAGAGTAGTCTAACCCCGAGGGACAGTTAGGGCAGCGTAGTAGTTTAGAATATTAGCTTTAGTGTCAGACAGAACTGGGCACTCTATAGCTATTTATAAGCTCTCATAGATGTGGTTTCTTTTTTTATTTATTAAATTTTTAAAAATATTTGTTTGGGGCGCCTGGGTGGCTCAGTCGGTTAAGCCTC
>NW_021872890.1:0-783 GCF_006229205.1 Suricata suricatta | reverse complement strand
TTTCAGACATAAGAAGAATATTTGCCCACAGATAAAATCCTTTCGTACTTTTATGTTGACAGTGCCACTGTCTATTTCCAAGGAAGGACATGTAGAAACTCGCTGTCTTGGGGCGTCTGGGTGGTTCAGTCCGTAAAGCGTCCCACTACGACTCAGGTCCTGATCTCGCGGTTCGTGGGTTTGAGCCCCACATCAGACTCTGACAGCTCGGAGCCTGGAGCCTGCTTTGGATTCTGTGTCTCCCTCTCTCTCTGCCCCTCCCCTTCTTGTGCTGTCTCTCACTCTCTCTCGCTCTCTCTCTCAAAAATAAATACGCTTTAAAAAAATTTTTTTAAAGAAACTGTTTTATCTAAGGTAATTGATTAGACAGCCACATTTGTCCCCAGTTATCTAGGACTGAAGGGCAGGTTCATTCATACTCAGGCCAACAAACATTTATGGTCTGCGACACTGTGCTAGTGGGAAACAGGACGAAGACAAGTGTGTCACAGGCCACAGTCTCGTCCCAGGACTAGATAGATGGGTGCACCTGTAATAATAATAAAGCAGCACGTGATGACAAGTGCAGGTGGGCGGGGCTGAGCAAGCAGAGCGAGCAGTCAGGGTGGGCTTCTGGAGGAAGGGGTTTCTGCTGTGGGCTTTGCCGCACGGGTGGGAAACGAAGAGTCAGAGAGGGACTGATTCCAAGAGGCAGCCGGGGAAAGAAAGCCTTCTAGTCCGGAGGATGGCGGGACTGATTCAGGCCCAAAGTAATCTTGCGGCGGGGGCGGGGGGGGGGGGGGC
>NW_021872889.1:0-783 GCF_006229205.1 Suricata suricatta | reverse complement strand
TATTGAGAGAGAGAGGCAGAGCGCAAGCAAGGGAAGGACGGAGCAAGAGAGACAGAGACCCACACAGAATGTGAGGCCGACCCCGAGCTGTCAGCACAGAGCCCGACGCGGGGCTCGAACTCATGAACCGAAAGACCGTGACCTGAGCCGAAGGCAGATGCTTAACCGACGGAGCCACCTGGGCGCCCCCTGCACAAAAAAAAAATTGTCTTTGGGTCTTAACAAGGAGGTACGTGGACATATAGATACTTTTTTGTTTAATGTTTTTTAATTTTAATTTTTTAGCCTTGAGGAATTTTCGTCACCTTTCCAAATCTGAGATATTTTGAGATTGACGTGAGTGTAGGGATCAAGACACACACATCCCTGGTTCTCTTTATTTACGTACTGTCTGGCCAACGGCGACGTCTTGCAAACCTGCGGACTTTGTTAAAATCAGGACACGGAGCCTTGGGTGGTCCAAGGTCCAAGGATCCAGGACGCTGTTCTCTCGTTCCGTCATTTTGTCATTTCCGGGATGTTTTACAAGTAGATACACAGAGGATTGAAGCTGTTGAGATTGGCCGCTTTAGTTTGGCGTAATTCCTTTCTTTTGGGAGACGCATCCAAATCGTTGAGGAAAACAATCCTTCATGTCTTCTGGTGGCTATTTCTGTCGGGCGCAGCGGAAGTAAACCTAATAATTGTTCCGTAGACACACAGCTCAGAGCCTGGCTTCCTCCTGACACCAGACCTGTGCAGAGTCCACACTTGGCAGTAAGAAAGCATTGCGGGCCGTGCACC
>NW_021872888.1:0-783 GCF_006229205.1 Suricata suricatta | reverse complement strand
TTTCATGTTGCTTCTGCAAGCAGGCTGCTATCTCTTTAGGGACAGAGACCCAGCTATCACTTACCCACCAGGTCCAGTGCTGCATCGGGTTCCAAGGCCCACTGGTTTCACAAACAGAATTAAGCCTCTCTGAGTTTTAAAGCCAAGTGTTATGGGCATCCATGTTCCCAGTGTGAGGTCCCTGGTGTGAGGGCCCATTTATCTGTTCTTTCTGTGCATAAATCTCCCTTCTTCCTGTCAGCAGCCTCCTTTCTGACCTTCCTTACCTTTCAGATACATCTTCTTCTATGTAATTAATGGTGGAGTTTGTTCTGCCCGTTTTCAGAATGTTTTTTCAGTTTATTGACTTAGATGATATCTCGTCATAAACATGGTACCAGGTGAGTTCAGAGTCTTCCTACTTCACGTCTTCCTAAGCTCCCAAGAGTTAAGTCATGATTTCTTGTAAGAACATAATAAAGAAGTTGGCCACTTCGATTGACTCGACCTTTCACAAATTGTTTCTTTGTAGCATTTGATGCTGTTTGATAACATTTCACCCATAGTAGAACTTCCTTAAAATTGGACTCAGTTGTTTCCGCCCCTGCTGCTGTTTTGCCAACTGACTTTCTGTAATACCCTACATCTTCTGTTGTTCTTTCAACAGCCTCCACGACGTCTTCGATGGGAGTAGATCCCGCTTCAAGCAAGAACTCTCTTTGCTTATCCATAAACAGCTCTTCTTCTGTTAAATTTTTATCGTGAGATTACAACCGTTCAATTACACCTTCAGGCTCCTCCTCT
>NW_021872887.1:0-783 GCF_006229205.1 Suricata suricatta | reverse complement strand
CACATGACTATCATCTTTTACCCCTGCATTTTAATAGATAAAATATGTAGACAGTGTATGTCTCCCTCATTAAACCCCATGCTCCAGAAGGGCAAGGCCATTCTTTATTCTTTGTTTTGGCCTCAGCACTTATCAGAATCCCTGGCACCCAATTAAGTATTTGTTAACCTAAACTGAATACTAATTTTTTTTTCCTCATCATTTTTTTTTTAGAAGTAGAAGAGACTGAACCAGAAGCTGAAGAGGAGATTGAAGGTGAGGAGCCTGAGGCTCAGGAAGGGCCTGAGGCCCTGGAAGTAGCTGAGAAGACCAGGGAATCCTTACCTGCGGAGCCTGAAACAGAACCTGGATCAGGTTAGACTCTACTGAGGGCCATGTCCTTAATTCTACTCATGTGCGTTGGGGTACATGTGTGCGCGCATGTGTGTATTTGTGTCTTTTCTATGTTAATAAAATGGAAGCAGGCTAAGAATGGTGACATGAGCTTCCAGAGAGCGGCCGTTTAGTCCAAATCACTTGGGTTGCTGTGTCGTAGAAATGCTACATCTTCTGCGCCCTGGTACGACACTCAGGAGCAGGGCCAGCTATGTAACTTGTTCAAAAAACAGAAAAAGTGCCTTTAAACGTACTAAAATATAAAGCCTCTTCTTGTCCCCCATGGTCTTGCTCTCAATTTTTTATGGTGCTTTTTGTATGCTATTTAATCTCATTTTAAGTAAACAAAAATTTTAAATTTTATTCATTAGCATGAATTTTACCATTCATCTCTATGTTGTACAATTT
>NW_021872886.1:0-783 GCF_006229205.1 Suricata suricatta | reverse complement strand
CTGCCTCCTAGGATCAGAGTCCCTGTCTCTTGGGGCTTCAGGGATACGGAAAGGGCCAGTCACAGTCACACACCCTACCTCCTCCCTTTGGCCTCTCTGAGCACCTCCCTTCCTGGGAACCAGGGAGGGTGTCAGAATTATCAGCAGCCTCCAGGGTCTGACACGCACCAGGGCCAGGATATTGCAGTTCTGCACCCGCATGTGAGTGCGATGACTTCCCAGTGCCACGGCAGTGACGTCATCCCTGGTGTGCCCCTTCACCACCACCACCCTCTCCCCCGCCCCCAGCCCGTGTTCTCTGTTTCCGGGACTCCATGCCACTTAGCTGGACCTGCTGTCAGTCACTCTGAATCTTTCTACCACAGCCTCATCAGAAACTCAGATCACATCTGTGCTTGAAGCTGTCACTGTTTGACCTCACGGGCGGCACAGTGTCCACTTGGTGGGGCCCCAGAGCATGGTCGCATTTATGATCTGGCTGATGGGGAGCCCATGGCCAGTGTCCCCACCACCCTCACTGGAGCTGTTCTGGGACAGCCAGTGGGCCAGGGGTTTATAAGTCCGTCATGCAGCTTGTCCAGTGACTCAGAGAATCTTTCTTTTCCCTCCTCCATGCTCTCCATGGCAGGCCTGAGCTGGTGCCTTGGCATTTCTGTTTTAGGTGTGAACACGTAATCGTCACAGACCTGGGAGAATAGACTGGGGACCCAGTCAGCAGCTTGTAGGCATTTCTTAGGGGCAGTGGGTTCTCGGTCTCTGCCCATCAGGGCATGTTGGTTCTTC
>NW_021872885.1:0-783 GCF_006229205.1 Suricata suricatta | reverse complement strand
TTTGATTTGTGTTTCCCTGATGATGAGTGATGTTGAGAATCATTTCATGTGCCTGTAGGCCATCTGATGTCCTCTTTGGAGAAGTGTCTGTTCATGTCTTCTGCCTATTTCTTCACTGGGTTCTTTGTTTTGTGGGTGTGAAGTTTGGTGAGTTCCTTGTAGATTTTAGATACTAGCCCTTTATCTGAGATGTCATTTACGACTATCTTTTCCCATTCTGTCGGTTGCCTATTAGTTTTCTTGATTGTTTCCTTTGCAGTGCAGAAGCTTTTTATCTTGATGAGGTCCCAAGAGTTCAGTTTTGCTTTCATTTCCCTTGCCTTTGGGGATGTGTTGAGTAGGAAATTGCTGCGGTGGAGATCTTGGAGGCTGTTTCCTACTTTCTCCTTGAGGGTTTTGATGGTTTTCTGTTTTTTAAAGAGTTGGACGCTTGACCAACTGAGCCACCTAGGTGTCCCTGGTGCTGGAATTTTAAAGAATGGGGTGAACAGCCACAAAACTACTGCACTATTTTTGTAATGAAGACCTGTTTTAGTCACAGAAGCTTGAGTGAGAAGAATGTAACAGGTATCACCCTAACTCTTTCTAAACTATATTTAATTAATGCACTGATCTTAGTCTTATCTCTTAGTGCTGAATCATTTTCACAAGAAACCAGTTCAAAATAAAATTTCCAAAGACATAGAGTACTAATATAATAATGCAGGAGATTTCAGAACAAAATCACCTTAATTCCTTGGTATTTAACTCATAGGATTTTTGTCTCTTTGACATAGTCTTATT
>NW_021872884.1:0-783 GCF_006229205.1 Suricata suricatta | reverse complement strand
GTTTTTTAAAAAAGTATTAATAAATAAATAAATAAATAAAAATTTTTAAAATTTATTTTTGAGAGAGAACACACATGCAGCACATGAGCCAGGGAGGGGCGGATGGGGGCTGGGAGGACAGAGGATCCCAAGCAGACTTTGCACTGACAGCACAGAGCCCAGTGTGGGGCCTAAACTCGTAAACTATGAGATCATGACCTGAGATAAAGTCCCACATTCAGCCCACTGAGCCACCTAGGTACCCCTTCCACTGTGTCCTCTTAACATGTTTCTTTATTCTCTAAGGACTTTTATATTGTTTATTCCTGTTCTTCCTTCTGAAATTATTTTATGTATTCATTTATTGCTGAACAGATATCTGTTGGACAGTTATGATGTGGCAGACGTTGTGCCAGGGTACTGTGGCCACTTCTTTGACCTTTGACCTAGTAGAGGACTAGTTTGGTAAGAGTTGCCCATGAAAAGCACATTTAATCCAGCACTTTTGCAAAGTATTACAGCCCTAGCAGTACTTTTGAACTGAATTGACACATGTAACCATGTGAAACGTACCCAGAGTTCTAGTTTAGGGATAGTTAAGAGATTTTTTTTTTTTTATCTTTGTTTCCATCTGCCAAGTGAAGAGATTTCCTGAGCGGCAAGAAGTAGGGAAAGGGCCAGTGGCCTGTGGTGTTGGAGTTCAGGAAACAGGGCTGTAGGTGAGGATGTACAGCCCGGGAGGGAGGGCTGCTGATACAACTTCGAGGAGAATTTAGCTGTTGCAATCATCTCTGGAGTCACCAC
>NW_021872883.1:0-783 GCF_006229205.1 Suricata suricatta | reverse complement strand
GCTGTGAGGCCCATGAAAGGAGGAGGCAGCTCTACTTACGCAGAAGGGCAGTCTCCATAGTGTGTAGTTAAGAAAACAGGGAGCAGGGCTATGTGCACAAAACAAGGGGGGAAGGCACATGCATGCGTGTGTTTGCACAGATTCTCTTCAGGGAAGTAAAAGCATCCTTAATAGTGTTTGTCCCTGGGGAAGGAACTGAAAGGCTGGGGGCCAAGATGGGAAGGACATTTCCCTTTTTTTACTTCTTACTTTTTCAAAAAGCATCTGAATGTATTAATATTCCCTAAATTTAATTTAATGATAAAATTCTCTATGTTTTCTAAAGAAAATGTCACCTTCTTTGGGGCCATTCTAAGCCTCACACCTTTGAATGTCTTGGAGAAGCATAATTCACAGGTTGTTCTCCTTGCTTTCCTGGGAGGGAGATGTTAGCTGGAATATTCCAGAATTCCCTCCCAAATATGTAAGATATTCATTTGTTGTTACTCATCATCAGTCTTGGAACTAAGTTCCCTCCCAAAAGGATGATAAAGGACTCAAAATGTCTTCTATTTGGGCAAAGACCTTGTCTTCTAACCCCACCTCCTCAGTCCACATTGTCTTACACATCACGACACCTAATACATGTTGACTGAACTAATATCTGTTGCCCCCAATTGACAATAAGCTCCATGAAAGAAGAAGCTATGCCAGCTGTTCATTTCTGCAACCTCAGAGTCGGCACAGTCACCAGCCAGAGAAGGTGCCTGGTAAGCAGTGTTGAATGAATCTGTGATTGAGTAA
>NW_021872882.1:0-1610 GCF_006229205.1 Suricata suricatta | reverse complement strand
GTTGGGATGTCTTTAAGTTATCAAGACCTCCCACCAAATGACAAGCAAGGGAAAACACCATAATTCGCTAAAGGAAATACACAAAGTACAACAAAAGTGGGGATTTTTAATGATTATTTGCTTTAAAAACTTATAAATGAAATAAAATGCAAAACTTTTATCATCAGAAACTTGTATTTTGAATTTTGGATCTACATATATTTGCTTTTTGAACTTGGAGAACCAACCAAACTGCTCTTTACATTTAAATTCTACTGTTAACAGACCATGCAACACATTGTTTTCAAGAGTAGAATTCAGGGACTCATGGCTTGTAACACCCAGTACTCACAACACGTGCCCTCCTTAATCCCCATTATCCATGTAGGCCATTCCACACCCACCAGCCCCCTTCACCCCTCAATTTGTTCTCTATCCTTATGAGTCTCTTGTGATTTTTCCTTCTCTTCTCTTACCCCACCTTCCCAACCAAATGTTTGTAAATGGAAATATCCTTCCCGAAAATAGTAGGACTAGAAGTACCCATCCCATTCAGGTAGTTGACAGATTTAGTGAATACACCGTAAAGAGCTGAGCATCATTCCCTCCGTTGATAATGGGTGCTTCTCATTGGTGAAGAGATTTGACTGATTTTTTTCTTCTCTAAAATGTCCCCGTCACTTCCCCACCTCTGGGACCCCTATTCCACAGCCTTATTTCAGTTTTTGTCCTGTCTCGACCTATCACAGGCTGGCACCCCTCTAGCCAATATTCTCACTGATCCCAAGAGATCTTTCTCTTGGTGTGTCCACCTTCCTGATTTAATGCCTTTCATTTGACCCTCTACTGGAGAATGAACCCCAAATACTTGGCTTGACTGAACCACCAGCTTCACACTCACACCGCCTCACCCATATCAATCCTACCAACACTAAACATGAATTGTAGTTTCACCTGAAGCCCCACTCATGGGGCTCGGAGCCTCTAACACCTGCTTCCCTCTGCTTGGAGTTGCCCACTGGTCTATTTGGAATTTTTCATCTCCTCTCTGTCTTGAAAATCCCCTCTCCTCTTTCAGAAGCAAGGAGTCATCTCCTTCATGAATCTGCGCACGCGCATGTGTGTGTGTGTGTGTGTGTGTGTGTGTGTGTTAACACTCCCACAGAAAAAAAAGAAAGACTTTCTTTTGTGATAATTTAGATGCAGGGGTCATAACTATAATTTTTATTTAATTCCATATATGTTTCCCTGCTAGACTGTGGGGGCCCTGGACGTTTGTACATACTCCCAGCCTTTACCTCCAGACATAGTTTGTTTGGTTCGGGACACTGGGAATAAATACATATTGCATAAGCAAATGGGAGATTGTGCTCACTGGAGTTGCCAATGGGGAGAGAGATAGACAGAGAGACAGAGAGAGAGAACACAAACAGAGAGCTACTCCCACAGGAACAGAGAACCAGAGAGAGCAATGTTCTCCATATTCTGAGATTGCAACCCTGTGTGGGTCAGAGTATGATTTGCAAGAATCAACTAGATAGAAAAACTAAGACACAAGAGAAAATATCAGAGTGTATCGTACGTGGTCCGGGTGCAGACCAACCACTCGTGGTTCTCCTTGTTGAGTTATA
>NW_021872881.1:0-6608 GCF_006229205.1 Suricata suricatta | reverse complement strand
TAGCTTCACTTGCAACTTGAGAGAAATATGGAAACTCAGACCTCCAAGTCAGAATATGAATTTAATGGGATCTTCAGCTCATTGTCATACACAGGAACATTGGTGAGATACACATCTAGCTCAGCATCCCTGGTCCAGTATTCTATGCCTGTCTTTATGTCTGAAGGACGTTATGCTGGTAAGGATGGCTTAGTAGGATGCTTCACATTAAGAAGTGTTTGCCACCAAGGTGCCCTTCATTTCTGGCATTATCCTGGGTATATATTATGCTGTGACTTCCCTATGAACGTCTGGGTGGATTTTGATATATCGGCTAAAAATGGCATTGGGGTTCTGATAGAGATCATTAAGTGTGCAGAGCACATTGAGCACTATTGGCAGCTCACGTGTGAACTATTCTGGTCCAAGAACATGTATATATTTCCATTTTTGTCTTTCAATTCCTGCACAATATTTTATAGTGTTAAGCGCAGTTTGACTTCTATCATTATGTCAAATGTAAGCGTTTCTTGTAAAGAAACACGGTAATTATTATGTGTTGTGTTTGTGTTCTCCAAAAAAAATCTCAACTATGGATGAGTTTTACATACATGGATTCTTCAGAAGGGAGACAATTGGCAGCGGAGTAGCAGGACCCTAGGCTTCTCAGTTCTCATGAATACATCTGGATAATTGAGAGAACGTTCTAAAAATCCCACAAATGGGCCTGAACGCTGACAGCACAAAATCCCCAACTTGTGAGAAAGAGGCCACACACACTGAAGATGGCAGAACGTTTAAAGACATGGTTTCGGGAGAAAGCAATTGCGGTGCTGCAGAGGACAGAAAGCTGTGATCAGGGAGCAGGTCACGAGAGACAGGAGCACACACGGGAATGCTGATGGAGAATATTTCCCCAGAATCATTGCCTTGGAAAATGGGAAGGGCAGAATTTCATGAGCTCTGGCAGCTAGCCTATCTTTTCTTTTTTTTTTTTTATTATTTAAATAGTTCATTACCAAGTAGGTTTCCATATAACACCCAGTGCTCTTCCCCACAGGTGCCTCTCTCTGTGCCCTTCATCTCTCTTCCCCTTCCCCCCTCCCTCTTCAGCCCTCAGTTCATTCTCAGCATTCCAAGTCTCTCTTGATTTGCCTCACTCCCTCTCCCGTACTCTTTTCCCCCCATTTCCCCTTCCTATGGTCCCCTGTTAGGTTTCTCCTGTTAGACCTATGAGTGAAAACATATGGTTTCTTTTTTTCTCTACCTGACTTATTTCGCTTAGCATGACTCCCTCCAGGTCCATCCATTTTGCTACAAAGGCCAGATTTCATTTTTTCTCATTGTCATGTAGTATTCCATTGTATAGATGAACCACATCTTCTTGATCCATTCATCAGTTGATGGACATTTAGGCCCTTTCCATGATTTGGCTAGTGTTGAAAGTGCCGCTATGAACATTGGGGTACATGTGCCCCTATGCATCAGCACTTCTGTATCCCTTGGGTAAATCCCTAGCAGTGCTGGATCATAGGGGCATTCTATCGATGGTTTTTTGATAAACCTCCACACTGTTTTCCAGACTGGCTGTACAAGTTTATATTGCCACCAAAGTGTATGAGGGTGCCCGTTTCTCCACACCCTCGCCAGCATCTATAGTCTCTTGATTTGTTCATTTTAGCCACTCTGACCGGTGTGAGGTGGATCTCACTGTGGTTTTGATTTGTATTTCCCTGATGCTGAGTGATGCTGAGCATCATTTCTTGTGTCTGTTGGCCATCTGGATGTCCTCCTTGGAGAAGTGTCTATTAAAGGCTTCTGCCCATTTTTTTTTCACTGGATTATTCATTTTTCAGGTATGGAGATTAGTGTGTTTCCTTGTAGATTTTGGATACTAGCCCTTTGGATATGCCATTTACCACTATCTTTTCCCATTCTGTTGGTTACCTATTAGTCCTTTTTTTTTTTCCCCCTTTATAGTAGAAGCTAGCCTATCTTGAAGCCTGGAGTTTTCAGGATCATCAGGCTTGGCTGGGATAGAGCCAAGAGGGCATGTGCTGCTTCTGGAAAGAAGGCAGGCCAACGACCTTGGTCAGTCAGTGTGGCCAAGTCATCTTACTGGAATACACGGAGGGGGGGATCAGTCACTACACTAGCACTTTCTGACAGGCCAAGTTCTCGGACATGCCTGGTGAACTAAATCCCTGACTGAGCTCCTTCTCTCTGAAACCTATCAGCATCCACACAGAGCGCCCCGAGGGAAGTAGCTCAGTAGGGACCCTGGATATCTGTGTTGCTTCCTCCAAGCCCCCAGCTCTCTGTGCTCAGTTGGTACTGCCCTTGTCTGTCAAGCCTGCCCCAGTCCCAGCAAGGTCAGTGCCTGGCCCAGGAGACCTGTACAAGCTGCTGCCCACACCACAAACCTGACCAGACAGTTCTCGGCGCCTCAGTTCTGGTGGAGTTGATGTCAGGTGTCGATTCACAAGCGACCACAGTGCCCCTAGTTATGACTTACCATGTTTAGGCCAGGGACCCTACACTGTCCATAGCAGTCACAGAGTGCATCTGCAGGCCACTGGCTTATATGTTCTGGCAGGAGACCTAACTGCGTCTTCTAACATACAGAGGAAGGCAGAGCCTTAGACAAAATGCCAAGATGGAAAAATTTATCCAGAGTCAAAGAACAAGATATGGCCACAAAGGGACATTTAAGTGAAACAGTTATTAGTAACATGCTTGGTGGAGAATTTAAGGCAACAAACACTCATAAGGATACTCTCTGGGTTGAGAAAAGAATAGTGCGAATGGTCCCAGGGAGCTACAGCACTTAACAAAGAATCAAACAGAGGTGAACAATGCAATGAACAAGACTGAGGGGCAACTGGGTGGGTTAGTCAATGAAGCATCCAATTCTTGAATTTGCCTGAGGTGATAAGGTCACAATTTAGGAGATGGAGCACGATCTTGGTATCTGTAGTGACTGCCTGTAGTCTGATAGGGATTTTCTCTCCCTCTCTTCTGCCTTCACTCTCTGTATCTCTCTCAATAAACAAACAGGTATTATTTCTTTAAGTAAAAAAAAAAAATAAGGGGAAACAGGCTTGGCAGTGAACAGCATGTTGGAAGTACAAAGGAATGACTTTGTCACCTAGAAGAAGATAAAAATAAAAATAATGAATCTAAGCAAGACAGGAGAAAAATCGTACAATAGTATTGACATAAGGAACTCAGAGACTCCATCAAATGTAATAATATTTCTATTATGGATGTCCGACGAAAATGAGAACA
This sequence comes from Suricata suricatta, assembly GCF_006229205.1. NCBI lineage: Eukaryota > Metazoa > Chordata > Mammalia > Carnivora > Herpestidae > Suricata > Suricata suricatta. The sequence goes on along the minus strand of NW_021872881.1, from coordinate 3,341 downwards.
GAAAACAGAACATTTATTTCAAGAAATAATGGGAGAAATTTTCCATGTTCCTGGAAGAAAACAGACATCCGTATCCAGGACTATCGAAATAGCAAAAGCAAACAACAATAACAACAGCAAAAACACAAACAAAGAAAACTATTTGCTGCCTTTAGGAGAGTCATTTAGACATAAAGACACGTGCAGATTGACCTCGGGGAAACTGGAAAACACCCAGCATGCAACTGGGTGTCAAAAGAAAGCTAAAGTGGCAAGAATCCTCAGACAACCAGACTTTGTTGTTGTTGTTGTTGTTCATTCTACTTGGTTTCTGAGGAATGCCGGCCTCACGGGATACTTTTTTTTTCAATGTTTTATTTATTTTTGATACAGAGAGAGACAGAGGTTGAGAGGGGGAGGGGCAGAGAGAGAAAGAGACACAGAACTGGAAACAGGCTCCAGGCTCTGAACTGTCAGCCCTGAGCCTGACACTGAGCTCGAACCCATGAACGGGAGATCTGGCCTGAGCCAAAGTCGGAGGCTTAATCAACTGAGCCACACAGGGGCCCCCTCACAGGATACTTTTGAATAAGTTTCCACTCTTTCACTATTTGTAGGAATTTGAATAGATTATCTTTCTTTATTATTTTTTGACATGTCAGAATTAAGAAACGAATTCATGTGATCTTGGGCCTCTCTGTGCCGAGAGATTTTTTATTTTGAATTCAACTTTCATTTTTCTTATAGGTCTCAGAAGATTTCTGAATTCTTGGGCTTAAGAGTCCTATTTCAATCCTAGCAACTTGTGCATTTTTAGGCATTAAGTGCAAATCTTTTTTTTTTTTCTTTTTGTTAGAAAGACAGAGAATGAGCAGCAGAGGGTCAGAGAGAGGGAGACACGAAATCCAAGCAGGGTCAAGTCCCAGAGCTGTGAGCACAGAGCCCAACACAAGGCTCAAACTCTCTAAGCCTGAGATCAAGACCTGATCTGAAGTCAGACGCTTAAGCAAATGAGCAACCAAGCACCCCAGTGGATTTCTTTCCTAGTTTTTAACTTGACAATATATCATTGTATATGTAGTTGAAGGATTCCTAGTTTTGTTCTTCTCCTAAACTGGGCATTCCTTTCAATGTTATGGTATTTTTTATTCTGGTCTCCATTTTATTCATGTCTTTTTTTTTCTTTCTAAATAAAATAATTTCAGATGTTGCTTTGCTACTTCTTTCTCTACTAAATTTCAGCTGTTTTCCCTTTCTAGTTTCTTTTGGTGTCATGATATTTATATGAGTGTTTTCGTTATCTGAAGCATTATAACATTAAAAAATAGAAAAATTGAACTTCGTAAAAAACTTAGCAGAAATAATACAAGCATTGACGAAAATAATACAAAATAAACGTGAGGATTCTTTAGGGTTTTCTGTAGATCATGTCATCTGTGATCTGAGATACTTTTCATAGTTTCTGGCCTCTTTTAGAGGAGTGTGTTCCTTTGATTTAGTAACCTAGTAATGCTGGTACCACAGAGAGTATTTTCATATATTCTCTTCTCTTCACTCCTCGGGAATTCTTGTGGAGACATAAAGTACATTTCCTGAAGTGTTTCAATGATCCAGTGACCTGATCAGACATAGGACATTTCCTTCATCGGAGTTAGTTTGTTTTTTCTTTGTTTGTTTGTTTGTTTGTTCATTTTTCAGTTGCCCTTTCAATCTTCTTCGTTGTTGGCAGCAGTGATATTTTTTCACGATGGAGGATAGTTGGCTGTACATGTTTTGATTTTGTTCTTATCTATTGGTGTCAATTTGTGAGCATAGAATTATCCATTGTTGCCTCTTACATACGTTTTTATTTCAGCAGGGTCAGTTATAATCTGTCTGCTTTCACTGCACTGCTCCAAATAGAGTTGGTCTCTTCTCTTTCATTCTTCCTTGATTGAAAGGTCTATCAGTTTTCTTGATCTTTTCTGAAAGCCAATACTTCCTGTGTTTGATATGGTCTCAGCTTTACTGTATCCTATTTTGTTGATTTCAGTTGTATGTTTAAGGTTCCTTCTGTGGTAATTTTGGTCTTGTGTGGTACTTTTCCTGATTATTTGAAGCCTAGGAAAATGATTTGCACTGTAGCACGACAGTACTACAGAATTTTCTTTTAGGCTATATTGTCTGTGTGTTCTGTGCAAGTTTTGGGTCCATGGAGGGTGCAAGTCCTGATGATCCCTTCTCAAACTTTTGGCTGATGTTTTCTGATTGTTTTTAAGTTTGTATAATAGAATTCTACAGTGTATTCATCTGAGAGTAGTCAGTGGGATGATGTTACTTTCCTGTTATTTGGTGTCTTTCAGCTGTATCTTTGCAACGCACCAAGAAATTCCTCCCAACGCCGTGCTTAGAACATTCTCTTCACAAACTGTCAACTGGAGAACATAGTACCCTTGAGAATTCTCATGTCATGATACAATGGGTCAACAATAGGGAGAGTGAAGGGCATGAAACATATCCTGACGGCCATATCCAAACAGACACATCTGCCCATAAGAAGAATCTCACTGCCCAAAGTGGTGAACAGTACAAAGAATTTGGCAAAACTTCCCCTTTCAAGGTAGCTATTTCCGTCAAGCCGGGTGTTTCAGTAACCAAACACTCAAATGAAATCTTGACACATAATTATGTGTGGAGAGAAAATTTTGAAAATCAGGGAAGTGACCTCATTCATGATGAAAATAAGTATTTGACCCAATGCGAAAATGAGATTGGACTGACCTTTCACTCAAATGTTTCTGAGAATCACAGATTTAAAACTGAAGAGGAAAGTGTTAAGTGGCATCAGCTTGAGGGGCACATCAGAAAGAGGTCAACCCAACAAAATGACGAGGCGATTTTGAATGGACATAGAATTGCTGCTTGTAGTGAATCTGAGATGAAATTTCACCAAGGCTCCAATGTTAACAAACGTCTGCATCTTCATTTGCCAGAAAACCATGTTGAATGTAATAGAGGTGAGGAAGTCTTGTCTCAAAGACCTAAAGGTATCAAACAGAGGAGTACACATCTAGAAGACAATCTTTATCGAGAACATGAGAACACTCTGCAGCTGTCCTCCAGTGTTGGTGATCATCAGACAAGTTGTGTGGGACAAAAGCCATCCATAAGTAATAAGTCTGGAAACACATTTAGTCAGTCACCAAGACTAAATATACATAACACAATTGGCACTGGAAAGAAAAGTTACACTTGTAAGGACTGTGGCCTAGTCCTTCATTGGCATTCAACACTATCTCAACATCAGAGAATGCATGCTGAAGAGACGTTCTACAACTGTGAAGAATGTGGTCAAACCTTTAAGGACTGCTCATCGCTAAATA
>NW_021872880.1:0-783 GCF_006229205.1 Suricata suricatta | reverse complement strand
TGAGAGAGAGACACACACACAGAGTGTGAGCAGGGGAGGGTCAGAGAGAGAGGGAGACACAGAATCCGAAGCAGGCTCCAGGCTCTGAGCCAGCTGTCAGCACAGAGCCCGACACGGGGCTTGAACCCACAAACTGTGAGATCATGCCCTGAGCTGAAGTCGGCCGCCTAACCGACTGAGCCACCCAGGCGCCCCCTTACCATTCTTTACATGTGCCCCCAAAGGGAGGAATTATTAGTGTCATTTTATTTTATTTAATTAATTGATTTTTAGAACACTTTTTTAAATGTTTGTTTATTTATTTTGAGAGAGTGTGTGTGAGCAGAGAGAGAGAGAGGGGGAGAGAGAAAATCCCAAGCAGGGTCCACGCTGTCAGCACAGAGCCCAATGAGGGACTCAGTCTCTGTGAGATCCTGATCTGAGCCTAAATCAAGAGTCAGATGCTTAACCAAGGAAGCCACGTAGGTGCCCCTTTTAGTGCCATTTTAGAGAGAAGGAAAGCGAGGCTCAGACTAGGAGGGGGCAACTCCAAAGCCTGTTCATTTAATAAAATGTGGCCTTTGAGGCCACAGTGCTTTTTTTATTTTAATTTTTTTTAACATTTATTTATTTTTGAGAGACAGAGTATGAGCGGGGAAGGGGCAGAGAGAGAAAGGAAGACGCAGAATCTGAAGCAGGCTCCAGGCTCTGAGCTGTCAGCCCAGAGCCCAACTCGGGTGTCAAACTCACCAACCTGACCTGAGCCGAAGTAGCCACCCAGGAGCCCCAAGGCCACAGTGCTTT
>NW_021872879.1:0-783 GCF_006229205.1 Suricata suricatta | reverse complement strand
CTTTGCTTTAGCCAGAAGAGAGAGGTAGAGGGTTTTTGGCAGGGGGCATGGCTAAGGCATAAGGCCCAAACAGCCTGGTAGACTGGGCAGGTATTAATTATTAATAGAATATAAAGTGTAAGGCTGAGAAAGGTGGGGCCAGGTATAGAAGGCCTCATGCCTCTAAGAAGCTTGGTTTTACCCTGATGGTGGTGGGGAATTTGAGAAGTTAGTGACATGGTAGAATTTGCATCCTCTGTCATTCTGGGGACAGTGTTAGGGTATGGTTTTGAGCAGATCAAAACTAGAAGCTAGCAGACTGATTAAAAGCATGTTGTTGCAGGAACGAGGTTGAACTCAGGAGTGGGGAAGAGGTACAGACTAGGTTGGTGTAATAGCTAGAGGCAAAATTTGAAAGACTTTGTGGCAGAAGGGGTGGGGCATGAAACGAAGGGAAGGAACCAGAACATCATCTCTAGGGATTCTGGGTGAATAGTGCTGTCATCCTTGATGGATGCCAGCTTGGGAGGAAAGAGAATGGATTCCATTATGGACATGTTAAGTTTGAGGTACCCGTGAGATCTCCACATGGGTATATAGGAGGATGTTGGAAATGCTTGTTTTAATTCCAGGAGAGAAGCAGGGCTCAGGCTTAAGCATTGGTATATATGTTGAGGTCGACACCTTGAAGACTGCTGAGGAAGGTGCTTAGGGACTGACTGAATGTGAGCAGTGCGTCCATGATGGACTGTGAGCAACATGAGTCCAGGAGGAGCCCAGGGGAGCCTGCATAGGAATGATCAG
>NW_021872878.1:0-783 GCF_006229205.1 Suricata suricatta | reverse complement strand
GAACTATCAATTTTTATTTAAATAATATTTTTTCTGTAAGGTTTAACCAATAAGGTAAATTAAGGTATATGTGATTGCCAAATCTTTAAAAACCCAATATAAACATGCTTATTAAATATTCAGGGCCCCCCAAATTAGCAGTGATTGAACTTTGTTATCTAATTTTTAATCTGTTCATATAATTCCAATGGTAACCCAATAGCTAGATTTAAAATTAAGCAATATAATAAACATACATCAGAGATAAGAAAATTTTCATTTGTTAAATTCAGTATTCAAGTCACAATTTCAGGCCAATAGATTCATAATATTTTAAATCTTAAATCATTAACAATTAATATTAAATAACCAATACCTAAAAATCTCCTTTGCTACCAGATTAGTTCATATCAAATGACAAGTGCACAGGCTAATGAGTCACAAATTTATGAAGAAGTCTATTTGTGGCTTGTTTTTCCTCAATATTATTGTCAAAGTACATGCTTTGCAAAAACTCAACTGCTTTGTTGTAGCCAATACAAGACAAAGAGCTTCCTCCAGACTGGAATCTCCAATGTTCCCACTCTTGGGAGTTATAATGAAGAGAGAAACTATCTACTCCATTTCCTGTCCCTTTATGCAAAAATGGGCTTTTACAAATAAAGAACTGACCCCTCGCTGTTGACTCATGGTTGTGTTATTTAAAATGAGACAAGAGAAAAGCACTGACCACCTAACACTTTGGTGATTATTCAAGAATCCCTGCTACTTTAAAAATCAGACTGAATATCAAACAAGAGGAAG
>NW_021872877.1:0-783 GCF_006229205.1 Suricata suricatta | reverse complement strand
ACAATTAGCATCCTTTACAGGTGAGGAAACTGAGGCTCAGAGAGCCCAAGGTCACACAGCTGGGCCAGAAAGTAGACGAGCTAAACAACTAGACAGGCTGAATCTAGAACACTCACTTTTAACCACTGATCATAAGTGCTGAGGGGAAGGGGCATAGTTATATGGAAGCCAAACAGATGCTTTTTCAGAGTGAGTTTTTTAATTTTATTTTTATTAAAATATTTTTTTAATGTTTATTTTATTTTTGAGAGAGAGAGAGAGAAAGAGAGAGAGAGACAGACAGAGACAGAGCATAAGTGGGAGAGAGACAGAGAGAGAGGGAGTCACAGGATCTGAAGCAGGCTCCAGGTTCTGAACTGTCACTACAGAGCCTGAACTCACAGACTGCGAGATCATGACCTGAGCAGAAGTCAGACACTTAATCGACTGAGCCACGCGGGCACCCCCAGAGTGAGTTTTTTAAACAGAAGAACTCATGTGTATATGTGTGTGTGTCTGTGTGTGTGTATACCTCATATATGTGTGTGTACAGATATATGTGTATGGTGTATAGTGGTGACCATAAGGGTTCCCTTCACAGTTTGCCTGGCCACATGCTGTTCACTGTCCCCAGTGGGGGCAGAAAAAACTAGGTGTGTCCCCTTCCCCACCATCAGTTAATTCTGCTGAGGGAAGGGACAAGCCCTGGGCACAGCCTCCTCTCCAAATCCCCTTATGCCTGTGGAGCCAGGACTCAGGAAGCACATTCAGTGAAGAAAAACCACGCAGTACAGGTCCCAAGAT
>NW_021872876.1:0-783 GCF_006229205.1 Suricata suricatta | reverse complement strand
AAAAAAAAAAAAAAAAAAGGATTAATTGACTATGCAGCCTGGAAAAATTCTTTTTAGCACTTTCCCCTCTTGTGATGGTTGGAAGATGCTGAGTTGTTATTAGAAGGTACTGTCATGGACATCGTGCATTTCACAGAACTATGAAGCTCAGCAAACTGGATTTAAGAAACACATAGGCTGTGAGCCCTAAAGGAAATCAATGTGGGTTTATTTTTGTAACTGAACCCTGATCTTCGGGGGTGGTAAAAAGGGAAAAAAAATGGATGAGAAATTTTAGCTTTATTTTCTTCACTTTAAGTTTATAATTTCTAAATGTAAAAGTGGGAAACCATTATTTTTATTGGGTAGTTAGGACCTTCAGGAGTTATTGAAGTAGATAATGTTTTAAATGTAATGACTATATATCAGGCTCCTGTTATGAACCCAGGCCTGTCCTAGGAACTAGAAATAAAGCCATGAAGAAAACAAAGTCTCAGTCTCAGGTCTCACAGGGCTGGAATCATAGTTTCAGTAGGGACAGGAGCTCATGATACTGGTGGGGTGGTTGGTAATTTTCCATAGGAAGATCATATCCCTGATAAGGTGATGTTTGCTCAGATTGTTAAAGGAAGAAAGTATGTGTGGATTGCTGTGGGGGAAACCTAAGCCAAAAAACTGCTGGGGTATCAATGTTTCTTTATAACAAACATTGCCTGGAAATTCATGTTAACATTTCCTATTCAACTGGTTGGATTTTTTTTTCTTCTCACTATTTTACTTACTTTTTTTTTAATATTTATTTTT
>NW_021872875.1:0-783 GCF_006229205.1 Suricata suricatta | reverse complement strand
TTTCCAAAGCTTGCAGCTAACTGTTTACGTAAATGTGGAAGCTAAATGCTTCTGCCTCAAAGCAGGAACTAGGGGCGGGTGTTCACTCTCTTAGCCCATCTTCTGCTTAGTCGTGCAAGGTCTAGCTCATCCGATAAGGCAAGGAAATAAAATGGATACATAACAAAAAGGAAGCAATAAAGTGGTCATGATTTGCAAATATGTCTACATAGAAAATTCCAGTAAAAAATAGGGATAAAAAATCATAATAGAACATAGAAATAGAAATTTTCAGGTGTGCCCACACAGAAGATTGTCTACATATAGTCTAAGTAATATATAAATAAAAACAAACCAAACCTCCTAGGACTAATGAGCGTGTTTAGGCAGTTTCAGAGAGAACTATGAACATGATAATATTAACTGTATTTCTCTATATTAGCAATGAACATTTATAACTAATGTAGTTTTAATGTTATTGTATTAAAAATACAATACTATTTACTATTGCTAAAAACGAAAACAAACCAATACTTCTGTGTAAACCTAAGAAATATGATGTACCGACGATGTGTAACAGAAACTGTGCAGTGTGACAAATCAGAGAGAGGCTGGAGAAATGGAGGCATATACTATATATTTTGGATCGAAGACTCAACATTATATAAATATTAGCTCTCCACAAAATGATGTGCCAGTTCAAGATGATTCCTCTGAAAATCCCAGCAAGATTTTTCTGTAGACGTCGCCACGCTTGTGCTAACCTCTATCTAGATCCAAACAGAATAGGTCAAGTGATTTTGA
>NW_021872874.1:0-783 GCF_006229205.1 Suricata suricatta | reverse complement strand
CAGTTTCCAGGGAGGGATATAGAAAACTCTGACCCAGAAAATTTAGCTGTATCTCATGTTTGACAGTCCCATAAAATTTAAGGTTCTTATATTCCTAAGATAGGCAAAAGCCTTTAATTATAATTGTGCTGGGAGGGCACCTGGGTGGCCCCATTGGTTGAACACAGGACTCGATTTAGGCTGACGTATGATCCTAGGGTTGTAAGATCCAGCCTGGCATCAGGCTCCATGTGATTCTTTCTCTTGCTCTCTTCACTGCCCCCTCCCCATCCTCTGCCTCTTTCCCTGGTTTCCACATGTGCTCGCTCTCTCTAAAATAAATAAATACATAAAGTTAAAAAATATATAGTTATGCTGTTATTGCAGAATTGATGCTTGACTGAAGTTGCCATCTCTTGGAGATTTGGAATTCCATTGTTCTGGGCAGAGATCTCGGAGTAATAAAATCAATATTTACTCAAAGGCATTATGCTTCCAAGACATTTTCTTATTTTAATCATCTCAACTAATTATCCAGTAAGAAAAGCCTTATTTCCTAAGTTTGGAAAGAAGCCCCAGGAAATCTGTAATTGGTCCAGGGTCTCAAAAATACTTGGGGAGTCTAGACTCAACCATTCTAAGTCCAAATATCTACAATTTCTATATTCTATATCTACTAAGCCACCTCTCTAAATGGCTAACATCATTATATCATTAGCAGATTGATGGGGATTGTTCCCAGGCTGTAGCTACTTTTATATTTTATATAAATGTAAGTTTTTTTTAATAAATTTTTAAATCTAC
>NW_021872873.1:0-783 GCF_006229205.1 Suricata suricatta | reverse complement strand
ACCTTCCTTTGAATTTATGTTCAGATCCAAAGAGAACAAAGACCAGGTCACTTTGAGCCTTAAGTTTAAAAATAAACAGCATCATTATTTGTATCCAATAAATACCGACTGAACTTCCACCACAGAAGAGCTCTGACTCTCAGTGGAACACTTACAAAAGTGTGCGACAGTGTGAGCAACTCCACTGTCACGACCGTGTGCTCACCACGTGTGTTCGCGGCTCGGCTGTTTGTACAATCCGCACTGACTAGGCAGGGGAAGACAAAAAAATAAGTGACTATTTCTTAACGTATCTCAAAGTCCAAACGGGAAAACATACACCGGAACGTCCATTAGTATCAACCTCTCTGCTCCGTTGGGCTGTAGGAAATTTAATAGAGAGTAGATGAAAGAAATTAGCAGCATGAGCAAAGCTACCCTATGATCCAGAAATTCCAAGTCTGGTATTTATTCAATGGAAATGAATTCACTATCTTGAAAAGATATTGCACCCCCATGCTCACTGCATTATTTATAACAGCCAAGACATGGAATAAGCTAAGTGTCCATGGGTGAGTGATTAAAAAAATGGTTTTATCTATCTATACACACACACATTTTATATACATAAGATACTATATGTATTATATATATACACTATAAAATATATAGTATATACATGCTATAATACTATGTAGTATTATATATTATATGCACACTGTATACTACATACTATGATATTTTACTATATACTATGTAATACCATTATACAGTATAGCATATTACTCTATAGTATATAATACT
>NW_021872872.1:0-783 GCF_006229205.1 Suricata suricatta | reverse complement strand
CTGGCTGTAAATTCACACTGCTATTCAGCTTGTGTCACTTGGAAAATTATGTGTAAAACCAGCTCTGGATGTTCAAATATATTTTTACACAAGGCAGATCATTACTTGGGATTAATTACAAAGATGTGTCTCTTCGGGTATGAGCCAGCACTGGCTCTTCTCTTGGGCAGCTGGCAGGGGGCCGCAAACACAGATAATTTCCACCATGCACAAGTAAATGTAGTTTCCTTGATTGAACTAATTCCTAAATTAGTGATGACATTAAAGAAATAATTGGCATTAAGACAAGTCATGGAAGCCTGAGGAAAAAATGGCAGGAGGAGTAAAACACGAAGGGCTTTGAATGATGCACCAGTAATATTTAGCTTGATGTGAATAGTCACTGGGGGCTTATAAGGAGGTGAATGACATGACCGTCTGTGAATTGTGTATAGTAAGGTTTGCATTTTAGAAGAATCATTTGAAGGCACTATGAAGTCTTCCCTGCTTTGAAGGAGTCAAAGTACCAAGTATTTCATGTTTATTCTTTCTAGGTCTTATAACAGGTATTGTACCTGTTTGACTGCTTTAATAGTTATTACCCTAGAAGGAGGAAAATGAAATCATGTGCTCAAGGTCGTTCAAAGAGGAAGTGACAACTTCTTTTGCTACTGTATTATGATGTCTCTTATTGAAGGCTAGGGGACTAGTCATGAAGATATGTTACAAATTTCAATGAAACCATGAAGTTCTGAAGTTGAATACAGAACTATGTACAGGTTGTTAAAAGAGAATTAACTTAAA
>NW_021872871.1:0-783 GCF_006229205.1 Suricata suricatta | reverse complement strand
AAAAAAAAAGGAAAAGAAAAAAAAGAAACTTGATCACTTTCTTATGCTATATACAAAAATAAATTCAAAATGGATTAAATGCCTAAATCTGAGACCTGAAGTCATAAAGCTTCTTAAAGAAAACATAGGCAGCAATCTCTTGGACATCAACCTCAGCAACATATTTATGGCTGAGACATGGATGTCTCTTCCTGAAAGAAAACAAAAGCAAAAATAAACTATAAGGACTACATGAAAATAAAAAGGGTTTTCATGGAAAAGGAAATCATCAACCAAACAAAACGGCAACCTACTAAGTGGGAGAAGATATTTGCAAACGACATATCTAATCAGGGACTAATATCTAAAATATAGAAATAACTTGCATAATTGAAAATACAAAAAATCCATTAAAAATGAGAAGACCTGAATAGATATTTTTCCAAAGAAAATATACAAATGACCAACAGACACATAAAAAATTGTTCAACATCATTATCAGGGAAATGCAAATCAAAACTACAATTAAATACTAACCCAGACCATTCATAATGGTTAGTTTGCAAAAGATAAGAAATATCTTTGTGGAGAAAAGGCCCTCATGAACTGTTAGTGGAATGTAAACTGGTGCAACCACTATGGAAAACAGTACGGAGGTTCCTCAAAAAAAAAAAAAAAATCATATGATCCAGTAATCCACTTTAGGATATTTATACAAAATGGAAACACTAATTCAAAAACATATATGCATCTTTATGTTTATTGCAGCATTATTTACAATAGCCAAGATATGGTAGCAAGATA
>NW_021872870.1:0-1610 GCF_006229205.1 Suricata suricatta | reverse complement strand
CCCGCCTCAGGCTCTGTGCTGACAGCTCAGAGCTTGGAGCTTGCTTTGGATTCTGTGTCTCCCTCTCTCTCTGACCATCTCCTGCTTCCGTGTTCTCTCTCTTTCTATAAAATAAAAATTAAGTGTGTATGCCTTTATTATGAATTATCTTGAATAAACCAATATTTATTTCGGTTTATACCTCAAAGTTAAAGAACATTAGAGCAAAATACTGTGTCCCCCATCGTCTTACTGCAGAAAGTAAGAAATTCGTGGAAGCCAAACCCAGTACTCCTAATGTAATTGAACGAACAGGAGTTTAGTCCTTGATGAATCATAAAAATTCTACCAGGCACGGATGTCAGACAAAGGAAAATTTATTTGCAAGAAATAAGGAGATCACAAGGTATAACTTCAAACTAGAGACTCACATAGGAAGGGGAATGGTTTCCTTTTTTTTTTTTAATATATTAACTTTATTTGAGAAACAGAAAGGGCAGAGGAGGGGCAGAGAGAGAGGCACAGAGAGAATCTCAGGGAAGATATTGCAAATATGCAGAATTTGGAGAGCATGTTAATTAGAGCTGAAGCTTCATTCTACATCACAGAATTCATCCTGGAGAAAAAACATAAAATGTAAAGATTGTAGTAAAATCTGTATGACTCCTCAACCTTACTCGGGATCACAGACTTTATCCTGAGGAGAAACATTGCAAGCAAAGAATGTGTCCCACGTATAGGTGGAACTCACAACTTGCTCAATTCCATAGCTATCGTACAGTATAGAAAGAGAGAAAGAGAAGAGAGAATTGCAGTGCTTACATGTAGAGTTTGATCCTTCATCAATACTTGAAAAAACACATGAGATTTAAATCCTACATCATGACATCATGAATGAGGCACGGCTTTCATATCCAATGTATACCAGACAGTGCATGAAAGAAGGTAACTTTATAGACATATTTAGAAAAATATAATTGAACATCTAGTGTCAATAAATGTCACCTAATTCACATTGGGAAGTAGTACATCAGTCTCTATTCAGAAATATATCAAAATACTGATGATAATGAATAATACAAAGTTAAACACGATGTACATGCTATTATGCCTCAAAATATTAAATGGATTTGTTGTCGGGAGGCATTCTGACTCATAAGTTGAGAATCCTCCTTGTGAGGTTACGGCAGGTTTGCAAAGTCTCCTTCCATCAGATGATGACCCACTCAGTTGTTTTTGCCTGAGCACCAACACCCCCCCACCCCGCCACAAGGCCGCTTATGGAATGGTATATGGAGTGAAGTGTCCCCTTATTCGGGCCCTAATACATGCTGATTGCACCTTGTGGAGGAACTTATTATAGGAACTTCTTCTTTTGTGATTATGGAAGCAACCGTTGCATTTCCTGAGAATTCTGTTTTTCTTACGCTTCTCAAGTAAACAGGCTATTGACCCCTGCTCACAAAGAACTAACTTTTGCCTTTGCTGTGCTAGAAACACTGTCTTCTATTTAATGCTAAGGATACCTTCTTGCCCATATGATTAGCATTAAATCCCTTACATCAATCACTACTGATAAAGATTATGCATGACTCTTTTACAAATCTATGTTCTGGTAAATTGTGACCTAT
>NW_021872869.1:0-783 GCF_006229205.1 Suricata suricatta | reverse complement strand
ACAGGGCCACAGCAGGGACCACCAAAACACTCAAGGGAATCCAAAGAGCAGATCTAACTCCAGGCCAGCGATCTTTGAAGACGGATTTGAAACGGAATGCTTTCCACTGGCTGCCGGGAGCTTCCAGGAGAGCGGCCAGAAGAAAGGACATGGGGCTTGACCTGCAAGGTCAGCCTCCCGCACAGCTGAGCTATTCTCACTCCAGGCACAGCAAGAGCTGCATGATCTCCTTCAGCTGAGGCCTTCTTGTTTACCTCCCCAGCCTGCCTTGTTAGCCTCTTGGGTGGCGTGCTGATGCTGCAGTCCTTGCCCTTGTTTCTTAGCAACTAACTCACATCAACTGCCTGCCTTCTACCCTTTATAAGACATGCGTGGTGTCTCAATAAAGAGCTGGTTGATCGGAATCCTTGCCTTGCCTCTCCTTTCTGTGCTCCCTGCCCTACCCTATTCCCACTCCCTCCCTCAGGAACCTGCGTGGACTGACTGCTGGAAAGGACAAGTGGCGCTCAACGTGTGCGACCAGAGTATGAGGGACCTGGTGAAGGACACCAATTGAGGAAGAATGAGAAGAAAGAACAGAAAAAACGGTAAGAAATTAAAAAGAGTCGACTGTATACTCATCTAATATGTATATAACCTAAGAGAATGTTTTAGTTTATCTATATATCTCATGCATTAAAATACGTTTTCAGATTACTACTTTGACAAAATCATAATTTCAAACAGTTGTCTTAAATGAAAAATTGTGTAATTGCTAAAAAGTTACTTTGGCAATAATGTTTA
>NW_021872868.1:0-783 GCF_006229205.1 Suricata suricatta | reverse complement strand
AGTGCCAGGACTGTAGGGAATGGACCAAAGCCACTGAGGTCACTGCATAAACAGACTGTGCTCAAAAGGAAATCTGAAGAGATCCCAGGAAATGTGAAACCCACTGTGGCTCTGCCGAGGGAAAAGACGCCCCGACTCCCTAATTCTCTCTTGCTTAATCCATGGAAAAAGATTCAACCAGACAAGTTGCTGAGTTTAAGGTCAAATTGGAATTCTTTTCCCACCTCTTTTCAGTTTTTCCAAGCCAAACATTTCACTGGCTCTAATGCAGACAGCATAGAACTTTATCCTTACTTGCCCTACAAACCCTGTTATTTTCATCTTAAATAACCAGTCTCCGTACTGGAAGCTTTTAACCCACTATTGTGTGAGGTTTCACTGGACTTGCCCTTCTCTGATTTGTCTCAATTTGTACCATTTTAATTTGTAGATGCATAAGCCAACGCACTGAAGTTTGCTTACGTACAATAACCAGCCATCCTCCCCCTCCACGAGGTTTCTCTCCAGCTGAGACCCCACAATTTTCAGGTACTCTCTGCAACACAAGTCCGTAAAGCCCGTCTCAATTTCCTTTCTTTCTTTCTTTCTTTCTCTTCCTTCCTTCCCTCCTTCCTTCTTTCCTTTCTTCTTCCTTCCTTCCTTCCTTCCTTCCTTCCTTCCTTCCTTCCTTCCTTCCTTCCTTCCTTCCTTCCTTCCTTCTTTTCTTTCTTCCTTCCTTTCTTTCTTTCTTTCTTTCTTTCTTTCTTTCTTTCTTTCTTTCTTTCTTTCTTTCTTTCTTTCTTT
>NW_021872867.1:0-783 GCF_006229205.1 Suricata suricatta | reverse complement strand
TAGAGCAGTGTAATACAATTTCAGTTTTTAGCAACCATAGTTGGAATAGTTGTCTCTGTTGTTACACTTACTTAATATCCTTTTATCATTGGGCCTTAAGTTTGGAATCTTCTTATATCCAGTGAATCTAAGAAATGGTGCTAAAAGGGTGATAATCATAAATGATTGTTTCCATAATGGCTGGATTCTAGGCAAGGTGTTCTGTAAGCACTGGTCAGTGGAACCTCTTACTCAGGGGTACAAAACAGGGCATGCCATAGAACATTCACAGAGAATCCATGTTGAACGTTAAAATACACAATTGGATACAGTATTCTGTAGCTATTATCACTTGTCATTCCCCCAAAGCATTTTTCATTTTCTTTAAATATAACAAAGGTGTAATGAACACTCATGAATCTCCTAAATTAGTCTTTAAACCATTCCACCAGGGAAGGCCTACTATCTACATCTATGATACTTTAGAATCTTCTCTGACCCCAACTGGTCTCGCTGTGGCACCTGAGGCTATGCCAGGGTCAATCCTGGAGCCAACTCATTAATCCTTCACCCACCTCCAACTCTCTGGCCTAACACATCCTCACATTTAACTTAATTTGACAGCTCCCAATGAATCAAGATGTTGACCCAATAGGTTTTTTCTTTAATTAAAAATGGATCAAAGAAAGTGTAACTGATCAAGTGAAGTTGGCAGTCAATGGAAAAATAAATTGAAATTTGCAGATAAATAGGCAGCCTTCCTTCTGTCTTAGGACATGGGTCTTTATGGGAATCCATACTTTA
>NW_021872866.1:0-783 GCF_006229205.1 Suricata suricatta | reverse complement strand
TGTTCCTGAGGTGCTTGGATTGGTCCTCTTCCTCCTCTCTGAGTGTGGTTATAATACTCAACGGAAACACAGTTGATTCGTTTTCAGTTTGTTTTCAATCGTAGGCTTCCTCTGCCCCCTCTTGTCCTTCTTATCTTTTGAATACGTGTAAATTAGCATGCTCCCAAAAGCCCACGCTATGGAAACGGGTGGACTCGGGGCAGCGTCAGTCCACGTCGGTTCGCAGAGCTCTTCCTCGCCCTTCGCTGGAGCGGCGCAGTCCTCGACCCCGTGTGTGCGTATCAGAGGTTATTCAGCTCACCTCCTGTGTGGGCACCTTTAGGTCGTGTCTGATATTTTTCAGTCACAAGCCAATAGCCCCGTGCACATGCAGTTTCCTGTTGTTGGAGGTGGATCTTCAGGGCACGTTTCCAGAGTGGTGACTGTGGGATTGAGGGCCAGATCCGCACGGTTACTATTTGGCTTCCTCCGCCTTCCAGTAGCGCATCGGAGTGTCTGTTTCTCCCCAGTCCCGGTCTCGCCAGTAGCAAATGCCAGTCTTCTGAAATTTTGCCAAAGTCTTGGGTCTTGGGAATTCCTTAGCATCTTTTAGGTATTTAATATGGCAAAAAAGATGAAAACACTGCTGTGTCTAGTTTTTGTAGTTATTCCCCTCAGAAGGGGAGTTGTGCCTGGCCCGCTCTGCCATGAGCAGAAGTAGAATTCACAGCGACACGTTTCCCCTGTACGACCAGTCTGACTGGAGGAGCGGGGCTGGCAGCTGGTGTGAACATGTGAATTATT
>NW_021872865.1:0-783 GCF_006229205.1 Suricata suricatta | reverse complement strand
TGCTATAGAATTTCTCAATACAAAATCTATTCTAATTAAAGAAAATTTTTATTTGATAAGAATCAACCTACTTCAAGAGCTCAACTATAGAAATCACTTTATTTTATATTACATTAGGAAAAGGATAAAGTCACATGAAGAGCTGAAGCCAAAAAGAAACAGGAATGGAATCATTGATCA
Organism: Suricata suricatta; assembly: GCF_006229205.1. Classification (NCBI taxonomy): domain Eukaryota; kingdom Metazoa; phylum Chordata; class Mammalia; order Carnivora; family Herpestidae; genus Suricata; species Suricata suricatta. Next base: position 603 of record NW_021872865.1, on the reverse strand, counting down.
AATTGATCCATATTACAAAATTGCATTAGAAAACATAATTATCAATTTTAATCAAATGATCTCAGTAATTCCTGAGTAAAGTGCCTCCTAAATTTAAATCTATGAATCTGGTTTCTCTGACTTAAAAACGTGCCTTTTCCAATTTGCAGTTGAGTAAGTTCTCTTAAAATTGAGCTAGTGAGTTCATATTGTAGACATAATATTTATTCCTCTTATCGTTTTATAGCCCATTTTGTGAAATAATTTTTTATTGTATTTTGGAAACCTGTGGATTCCAATAAAAAAGATAATATCCACATTTGAACTAGTGTTTACAGTTGTAAAAGAAACAAAGATCTTTTTTATAATGCTTATTTTGCTTCTAATTAGCTATGTGTGTTCATGAAAAAATTTACTCAGGTCTCACATATTTCTATTTATTAGATTGCTATGAGGAAAAAGAAGATGGATGAAGGAGATGGATATAAAAACACTTATAAAGCATGCAGAGTACATAAGTTTCCTGTGAGATTAGTGCTCCTATTTAGACTATTACTATTTATTTTGATTCAGTAATCTGTACATTTCTTAAGTTGTGTTGGCAATATTAAAAAGGCTAACAGT
>NW_021872864.1:0-783 GCF_006229205.1 Suricata suricatta | reverse complement strand
GGAAAGAAAATAAAGAGAATGGAGAGGAAAGAGATGAAAAGAGGAGAAGAAGAAAAGAAGAATAAAAATAGAAAAATAAAAAAAATAAAGAGGGTCAGAGACAACAAAGGACAGTGGACAGTCTAAGAGTGTATGACCAGTTGAGGGGAGAGGTAGGGATGAGATATAGGAAAAAATATCTGGATTGCAAGAAGGTTAAAAAAAAAAGGGAGAAAGGAAGAAGGAAAATAAGGAGTAAAAATTTTTAAAATTTTTAAGTAAAAAAAGTAATAATAATAAAAAATATGTACAGAAAAAGGAGAAAAGGAAAAAAATGAAGAAAAAAAGAAAAAAGTTATTAAAAAAAACACACAGAAAAAAATAGCAGCTCCCCCTCATGGATAGGCGTAGTTTGATGTGGTAGGTCTCAGAGGCTGCTCTCAGAGGCTCTGCCTTGGTGTCTGCAGAGATTAGACAGGTGGCACACCAAGCTCCATTGAACTATGAACTGTAGGCCACTCTAATGAGTCCGATCTCCTTGTGCCGCGGTTGAGCTGAGTTGTATTTTCCAGGCCCGCCTGTGTTCAAAGTTCCAGTCCATGCACTTTTATGTTACCACAGATGAGATGTATATGCTTTGATGGCTGACTTCTTAGAGGGAGGAATCGGTTTGTCTTGGCTCAGGCAGGGATTTCGGCTGCCCCTACCTGAGGCGAGATGCACAGCAGGAGGTGAAGTGCATGTGCACAGTCACAGACCCAACCTCCAGCCAGGATCACATTCGTGTTGGGGGAGGAATGAGTG
>NW_021872863.1:0-783 GCF_006229205.1 Suricata suricatta | reverse complement strand
TTTTTTTTTTTATCAAAATCTGTAACATTAACACTGTGGTTTAAATTGCATTCACTGAGCATAGTGACAAGTTTTAAAATCATTGTGCTTTATATGTTTGTTTGAGTGGATATTTTAAAAACAAATCTGATTTATTAGATATAAATAAGTTTTTGAGACATTAAGAAGATGGCTACATTTGGAAGTAGATATTTCAAATGGTGGAGAGAAATAGACTCAGTTTTCAGATATAGTTTGGAATTTCTTAAAGAATTGATAAAATCAAATTTTCAAACATTGTTAGATATTTGAAACATTTTGTTGAAATTTACTCAACAAAATGAAAATTAATTAAGCTGTAAACATAAGGGAGAGAGAAGGAAAGAGAGGGAGAGAGGGAGAGATAGGAAGAAAAAGGTAGAAACATTGACAAAGAAAATGGTCTTTCTTTTCTTTGCCCTCCTGTGTAGTCCATACTACTAAAAGAAGCCAGCATAATCCTTGGAGAATAAGATCAAGTCATTGCTGGGGCACCTGGGTGGCTCAGTAGGTTAAGTGCCTGACTGGCTCAGGTCATGATCTCACGTATTGTGGGTTCAAGCCCCGCATTGGGGCTCTGTGTTGACAGATGAGACTCTGGAGCCTGCTTCAGATTCTGTATTGCCCTCTCTCTCTGCCCCTCCCTGACTTGTACTCTGTCTCTCTCTCAAAAATAAATGAACATCAGAAAAAAAATTTAAATCAAGTCATTGCTTGGCTCAAAATACGCAATGGTTTCCAGTCCAACAATATGGCCTTGTTTTT
>NW_021872862.1:0-783 GCF_006229205.1 Suricata suricatta | reverse complement strand
GTGAAATGTTACAAATGAAAGAACAAGACAAACTAAATGAAATGAGAAAGGATGAAATGAAATGGAGATACCCAATGTACTTGATAAAAACTTCAAAGTAATTGTCAAAAAAATGTTCACTAAAGGTGAGAGAGGAGTGGATGAATCCTATAAGAACTTCAACAAAAGACAGAGAATTTAAAAAAGAACCAATTAGAGCTCAAGAATATAGGAGCTAAATGAAAAATGATCAAGAGGGATCAACAGCAGATTAAAGGATGCAAAAGAATGGATCAGTGATCTGGAAAACACAACAGTGTAAATCATCCATGCTGAATAGCCAAAAGGAAAAAGAATTTTTCAAAAAAAGGTTAAGAGACTTCTGGGATAGTATCAAGTGTACTAACATGCACATTATCAGGCTCCCAGAAGAAGAAGAGACAAAGAAGGGAACAAAATATATATTTGAAGAAATAAAAGCTGAAACTTGCTAAGCTGGTTAAGGAAACACATTCAGGTCCAGGAAGCAGAATCCCAAACAAGATGAATGCAAAGAGATATACACCAGATATTATAATTAAAATGGCAAAGTTAAAGAGAAAAATCTCAAAAGAAGCAAAAAACAAAAAACCAAAAAACAAACAAAAAAAGAAACAAAAACGAAAAACCAGACTCACATACAAGGAAGCACTCATAACACTATGAGCTGGGTTTTTTTTTTTTTTCATAATATTTCATTGTCAAATTGGTTTCCATACAACACCCAGTGCTCTTCCCCATAAGTGCCCTCCTCCATCACCACCA
>NW_021872861.1:0-783 GCF_006229205.1 Suricata suricatta | reverse complement strand
CCTCCAATCCCAGCATCGGCGATTAACTGGCTTACAGCCTTGATGAGCTAGAAGAGAAGAGAAAAAAGAAACTCCAAAGGTAGTAACTCAGAAATAGTAATATTAAAGAAATCCACTGGACTGGATGAACGTATCATTGATTTCTCTCTGTGGATCCAAAGAAAAGCATCTATATGCATTAAATTTTCAGAAGGCCGTGTAATCTAGGGTGTTTCCTATAATTTAAAATATTTAAAGAATGTTGCAGGAATCTTGGGATGCCTTAAAGGAAGACATTTCTGGGTTTGGAATCTGGTTGGGTTTTGCATCCTAGAGATAGTCACGGTTTCCTGCGTTGTGTATTCTATTTGATTCTGTTCCCTGGCAGAAGAAAAGTCAAAGTGGAATTATGTATGGGCTGTGTTGATTTCTGCCCAGAGCGGGCTATGCTGAGCTTCTTTAAGGAGGAACCTGGTAGAAGGGTTGGTAGCTCTTGCCCTGGGGCCTGGAGGCTTTTCTCGAAGCTGAACTGGAAGAGTGGTTTTAACAACAGCAATAATGGATACTGGCAGCACTTACTTGTAAGTGGGATCGAACAATTGACTTCTGCTTGTTAAATTCAAAATTCTTCCTCATAAAAAAGTAGAGAAGAGCTGATGCTTCTGTCTGAGTTGACCGTGACCTGTGGTTACAGCATTTTAGGACTTCATAGCAGAAGGATCCACACAGGTCGGCAGGCCCTTGAAAGAATGCTGAAGGAAACTATGGAGATAGAAGGGCTGATTAAGTGGGGGTGGGGGGAAG
>NW_021872860.1:0-783 GCF_006229205.1 Suricata suricatta | reverse complement strand
GAGCACTGGGTGTTGTATGGAAAACAATTTGACAATAAAATATTATGGAAAAAAAATAAAGAAAAATAGCCTTGTCCAAAAAAAAAAGAAGAAGATGTGGTTTATATATACAATGGAGTACTACATGGCAATGAGAAAGAATGAAATCCTGTCATTTGCAGCAACATGGATGGAACTGGAAGGTATTGCGCTAAGTGAAATAAGTCAGGCAGAGAAGGACAGATACCATATGTTTTCACTCATAAGAGGAACAGGAGAAACTTAACAGAGGACCATGGGGGAGAGGAAGGGGGAAAAATGGTTGGGGAGAGGGAGGGAGACAAACCATGAGAGACTCTTGATTATTGAAAACAAACTGAGGGCTGATGGGGGAGGGGAAAAGAGTAAGAGGGGTGATGGGCTTGGAGGAGGGCACTCGTGGGGATGAGCAGGGGGTGTTGTATGGAAACCAACTTGACAATAAACTATAAAAGAAAAATAAAGAACATCAAAAAAATAAAAAAGTCTTTTCTATTTTAACAAATTCTATATAGTCTAGTCTCCCTGGGTACCCCTTTATTTTCCTTTATTTTAGCAAAGCTGTCATCAGTTGTCGTGTGTATTTTTTCCACATTTTTGTTTAAATTTACTTAGTTAACATATTAGTTTCAGGAGTTGGTTTCAAGAGTAGAATTTAGTCATTCATCACTTACATATAATACCCAGTGCTCAAAATAACAAGTTCCCTTCTTAATATCCATCACCCATATCGCCCATCCCCTATCCACATCCCTCCATCAACCC
>NW_021872859.1:0-1610 GCF_006229205.1 Suricata suricatta | reverse complement strand
AGGTCTAGCAGGAAAACAAGAGAGACCTAATGGAGAACCAGGGGGAACGGAGGAGGGAGAGAGAGTTGGCGAGAGAGAGAGATGCAGAACTTGAGAGACTATTGAATGCTGAGAATGAACTGAGGGTTGGGGGGGAGGGAGGAGGGGGGAAGACAGGTGGTGGTGATGGTGGAGGGCACTTGAGGGGAGGAGCACTGGGTGTTGTATGGAAAACAATTTGACAATAAAATACTATGGAAAAAAAAAAGAAAAAATGTGAACAACAAAAAAAAAGAGAAAGAAAGAAACTATGACTTATTCAGCGTGACAGTACCACTGCTAAGAATTAATCAGAAATAATTAGTTTCATATTTATTGCTTGGTCCCTGAGGTAATTCCTTCAAAATACAAGAGAAATTGAACGTAGTTTGTTGTTGTAAATGTTCTGGCTATTACATTTGTTGTATGTATAAGGTATTTACAGAATGATCATGTTGCATGGTTTGTTTGTTTTTTTTTTGAGACAGAATTTTTTTTTACTTATTAACTTAATTAAATTAAGGGATAATGGAAATAAAATTAACTTGTTTTAACATGTCATTCATAGGACTATAAATGGGAAATTAAAAAGTTAAAATAGGCCCCAAAAGATGAGTTACAAAGTTACAAAATGTTTTGAGAGCGCTGAATTTGCTTTTTTGTAATGTCTTTACTGCATTAGGTGGTGGCTGAAGTCATGTGACCTTGGCGCACAGACTCCTCCCTCCTCCCTTCCGTGGTATGAATAAGTTGCAAACTCTCCCCCAAATAGTCTGGTGATTCTAAATAGTCTGGAATTCTGTGTTGCAAGTGCTATGGGAGGTAGGAATATATCTATTTTAAACATTGAAGTTTAGCCTGAAATTTTCAAAGTGTTTTTTTTTTGTTTGTTTGTTTTTGTCTTTTGAGAGAGAGCATAAGTGGGGGAGGGACAGAGGATCTGAAGTAGGTTCTGCACTGACAGCAGCAAGCTCAGTGTTGGGTTCGAACTCAGGAACCACGTGAGATCATGACCTGAGCTGAAGTTGGATGTTCAGCTGACTGAACTACCCAGATGCCCCAGGCCTGAAGGTTTTTAAACAGTGATTTGAAAGCATTTTTTATCATTTCAGCAAAGGCAGCCTTTAACCGTTGAGCACATGTATGAAGACATCAGTCAAGATCATGTGAAGAAAACAGTGACCATTGAAAATCACCCTCATCTCCCACCCCCTCCTATGTGTTCAGTTCACCCATGCAGGTGTGTGTGTGTGTGTGTGTGTGTGTGTGTGTGTGTGTGTGTGTGTACTTTATGGATTTATTACTTGGGAGTCTGTAAACAAAGTGTCCTAACAGAAAAGCTTAAGCTTTTCTGTAAAGTAAAATTCCCTTTTATCTAGACAACAATATGCAGAAGAATGAAACTAGAACACTTTCTGACACCATACACAAAAATCAACTCAAAATGGCTGAAGGACCTGAATGTGAGACAGGAAACCATCTAAACCCTCAAGGAGAAAGTAGGAAACAACCTCCTTGACCTCAACTGCAGCCATTTCCTACTCGACACATCCCTAAAGGCAAGGGAAATGAAAGCAAAACTGAACTCTTGG
>NW_021872858.1:0-783 GCF_006229205.1 Suricata suricatta | reverse complement strand
GAGATTGCAGTGAATGTGTCAATTGCTTTGGGTCGTATTGATGTTTTTATTATTATTATTTTTTACTTGTAGCAAGAATTACTATCAAACTCCACTCATCGGGCCAGAGACCCTTGTGATGTTAGTGAAAGACTTGCCCCTCATGTAGTATTGACCTTTTAACAATATTTATTCTTCCAATTCATGAGCACGGAATGTTTTTCCATTTCTTTGTGTCTTCTTCAATTTCCTTCATAAGTTTTCTATAGTTTTCAGCATACAGATCCTCTACATCATTGGTTAGGTTTATTCCTAGGTATTTTATGGGTTTTGGTACAATTGTCAATGGGATCAGTTTCTTGTTTTCTCCTTCTGTTGCTTCATTATTGGTGCATAAAAATGCAACCGATTTCTGTAGGTTGATTTTGTACCCTGTCATTTTGCTGAATTCACGGATCAGTTCTAGCAGACTTTTGGTGGAGTCTGTCAGGTTTTCCATGTAGAGTATCATGTCACCTGTGAAAGGTGAAAGTTTAACTTCATCTTTGCCAATTCTGATGCCTTATATTTCCTTTTGTTGTCTGATTGCTGATGCTAGGACTTCCAGCACTATGTTAAACAGCAGTGGTGAGAGTGGACACCCCTGTTGTGTTCCTGATCTCAGGGGTGAAGCTCTCAGTTTTTCCCCACTGAGGATGATATTAGCTGTGGGCTTTTCGTAAATGGCTTTTATGATTTTTTTTTAAAACTTTTTTAACGTTTATTTATTTTTGAGAGAGAGAGACAGAGTGAGAGAGAGAGAGA
>NW_021872857.1:0-783 GCF_006229205.1 Suricata suricatta | reverse complement strand
TAGATTACTATATAAATTTTCTGAAATAAATTAAAAAAAAACTAAAAACAATGGGGGGATATATGATGTTTATGAATTGGTGGAATCTTTATTGCCAAGATAAAATTTTGCTCCATTTTGGTGTATAGTTTCAACATAATCCTAATCAATATCTCAGTAGGGTTTTTGAAGATATAAACAACCTAGTTCTACTAAAGTTATAGAACCATAATCTTATAAAGGAAAAACTTGGAGAATTTAAACTGCCATATTTTAAATCATACCAAAAAGCTGCAATTATTAATACACTGAGGGGTTAATATGAAATATAAAGTGGGACAGAATAGAGAGTAGAAGAATTAATGTGTGTTTATTGTGTATGTGTAGAATCACTTTTTTAATTATTTATTTTCAAACAAATTTAGTTTGTTATGAAAAGAAGATCTAGTTAATGAACTAACTGCACTGAAGCAAGTGTTATTCATATGGAAAGAAGTCAACCCTTAACTCACACTATACCAAAAATTAACTTAAAATGGAAAAAGATCTAAATGTGAAAGTCTAAAATGTTTAGATTCTAAAGAAAACATTGGAGGATGTCCTTGTTATTTGGTATAAAAAGTTCTTAAACAACACACAAGTTAATAGTCTATAAATTTATCTGTAGGCATATTTATATAACATGCATATGTTATATAAATATATATATCTGTGATGTGTATATATGTATATATGTATATATGCAAAGTAAATTTATAGAGCAGATATACATATATAGAGAGAGGGAGAGAGAGAGAAAGAGGG